>NW_020955400.1:323199-515096 GCF_003031625.1 Empidonax traillii | reverse complement strand
AGGCTTATACTGTATTTCAGTGGTTTGGTGGTTCGTTTGTTAACATTATGACTGCTCATAATTCAGGACTGTTAAATATAAACAGGAAAAAGCTCTTCTTTTGGTATAGTCAGTTAAATTTGTTAGAACTAAGCTCAAAGTTGATGCATATTGGGAATCAGCATTGAGTATCAATGGAGACTGGGGTATGATAAGGATTGTTTTACTTGAAACAGTACTGTTTAGTTTGAAGCAATGTGGATATTTTGGGCATTTTGAAAGTCTGGTGTTATCCCTGGCTTTGCTGTTATCCTGGGACTTAAAATTTTTCGTAAGGCTTCTTTTCCATGGAAGGCTAAAGGATGCAAGAAGATAGTTTTCTGGTTTTGTTCTTCTTGGAGAGCTTGTTGCCTGCCTCCAGGCCCTTCATATTCTCTCAAATAACAGAGGGGAGTTGCTGCTGAGCATGGCTGTGAATGAATGCAGAGCTTTCATCTTTGCTCCAAAGAATCTAGTGACCCAATTTCTGTTCAGACTTCCTGAAAGGCACTGATGTGCCTCGTTTTATTGGATGGTGTATTTATTACTACTACACAAATTCCTATAATACTGTCAGTGCTTAGTAACAGTTATGATGAAGAAAGAGCCTATAGTAAGACATGGCTTCAAAATGGTAGTGCTAAATTCCCACACTATGTGCCTACCATGGGAACCTGCCCTGGGAGGCTTGGCTGCCCTCCTTCTCCACCGATCAGTGTCCAGCATCTCTTGGTGAATGCTGGTAGCAGAATAATTGAAGCATATTTTTTGCAGTCTTTCCCCTCTTTCTATCCATGCATAAGAATGGGATTTCCCATGGGTGTAGTAACACGAAAACCTCCATGAGAGAAATGTAGATTGTCATTACAGTTCCCAGGACACAACACAAAATAAGGTCAGTGCTCTGGAGCGATGATAGCAAAGCAAGAGGCCATCAACGTGTTTATATTTGGTTTTGTAGAACACTAAGTAGTGTTTTACCTATTTCACCTGAAATTTTCCAAAATGCTTTAGAATTTGTAGAAGAAGCTGCTGCAAATTATTTAGGAATAAAACTGTATCACTTCTTTAAGTATTATTTATTATTCAACATCTGTCCGTGTTGTTGACAGGTACAGCTTAGCTAGGTGTGTGTCTCTAGTGGGACTAAACACTGTCACCACAGGACTGTACTGAGGAGTTAATGTAGCCCAAGTAAACCTCCTGCTTGCTGCCAGCAGTAGTTGCTCCTGTGGTTAGTCTGTCATAAGGTCTCTGAGAAAAATCTCCCTTCTGTCATGACTCAGAGAGCTTACGGTAACGCCCAGGCAATGTCTGTAATTAAGCATGTTCATAACCACTTCTGTTTTGATTGCATTCAGACAAGCCCTCTTGACTTACTTTACTGCAAAATGTTTGGCCATGTATTTGAGGAGGATGGGAGGTGGGAAGGCAATTTAATATTCATTGTAACATACTCGTTCGCCTTTTTTTATACCTCTTTTGCCTTTTGGGACCTGCCTAATTTTTCTGCTTATTACCTAGAGGGTGCGGCGCGGTGGTACCAGCTTTTTCCTGTTCTCCATGCATCAGCCAGCAGGAGATGCTATAATCCATACTGTGGTATCCCTGCCCCCATCTTTTCTGAGACCAGGCCTATTAAATTGGAACAAAGGCTTACTCAGTTCAAGAATTAGGAATCTCAAAAGTTGTGTGTTTCACTGCCCTATTTGGCAGACCCAGGCTGAATAATCTTTGCTTGTGGTACAATAGAAAATTTTAATTGCACTTCTATCAGTTAGCGGTTGTTCCCCTTTCCTGATGCTGAAGTTTCCTTCCTCACACTTAGGATGGTAGCATTAATACTTTGATTGCTTGAAAATGCTGTAAGAATGTAAATTAAGTTACTACATCCTGTACTAAGGGGCTCTCATTCTTTTCCTTTTTTTTCTCTGATACGAATTTTGCTGTGTTCCTCTTTCACCTGTGGTTTTCCAAGATGTCCAGATGTGGGTTTCCAGCACTGGTGGTGTACTCCATTTATCAATAGTACAGACTATGCTAAAGAATAGAGATTCTCCCTGGACCTTCTTAGCATTGCCGAAATACAAGATTCAGTTGAGAGAGCCTTGTTAAAGAGTTTTGTTTCCATATGTAGAGGAGTCTGTGGGAGAATTGGAAAAAAATGCTATATTGTAACAGATACAGAATAATGTAATGCATATACCTATGATAAGTGGTACATGAGTATGGTTGTAATGTCATTAAAATTAATTATGCTAATCAGTGAGAGAAGCACTTCACAACGTGGAAATGTGTTTGGCTTGCAGATACAAATGTCGGCAATGTACTTTTCAAAATTAAACTAAAACCTGGAAACAGTTAACAGTGAGGAATTTGCCTAAGCAGCTATTCTGGTATCAAGGCAGACCTCCTGGGAGAATTCAACTTTTATGCTCTCGTTACTTATGACAAATATTTCCCACTAATTTCAGCAAGCAGTGTCGTCACCAACTAATGTGTAATATATTTCTCACCAAAGTAGCTGTTGGATTTTCCTTTGATTTTCCTGTAAGTAATCACAGACTGAACCCAGACATGGTTACCTGGGGGGGGGAGGGGGGCTGACACTGCACATTTTAGACTTGAACAGCCCTTAAAATTCTTACTCTTGCGAAAGAATAGTCATAACCTCTGTTAACTTTCTTTAAAATTTTGAAGGGCATTATCTGTAACATCACGATATGATGCAGATTATCACATCTGAGCTTCACATAGATTTCTATAAGCAGCCTCTGCAAGGATTAGAAGTCTGTGAAACTTTCTTAATGAAACCCAAAACCTTCAAAACTCAAGTTGCAAAGCCCCAAACTTAGATCAGTTTCACTCGTGGCCATGAACTTTTAAGGGAATCTGGGATACATTTCAAGGAAGTTGCTGTCATGTTTCACTTGATGTTGGCTGGTATGTTATTGAAACTGGAGAACACTAGCTGGTTTTATCTGAAGCTTAGAATTTTCCACAGAGCTTTACATCAGAGTTTTGGGGCTGAAGTAATTCAAGGATAAGAACCCAGCTACAACACACTAGTAAATCTAGCTTACATGACCACTAGGGAGTAGAAAAACTATGTACGGTCACTAGTACAAAGGTGGAGAAATTGAAAAAGGATATTTGACTGGATGGCTCATTAAAATCAACCAGTTACCAAAGGAAACAGATGTTTAGTCACGCTATGGTTTCACGGTATGACTGATTTGCAGTGAATCCAGATTAAGTGGCTATTGATAGCATGTCCTGAGAAAGGAGAATCTTTTCTTGGCTTAAAGAGGGTGGTGGTGTAGTATGCCTTTGCTATCGCTTTTCACCACTGGATAGCAGTGCTTCTAATTAGTAATAATTTTGGTCCATGTTTTCTTGTGCTCTGAGAATAAATGCCCAAATTTTGGATTTTTCACCACGTTTGGGGTTAGATATAGTTGACTACAAGAGAAGACTTGAGCATCTAAGAGTCTATTTCTTAGGAAGAGAGATCTCCACCATGCCTAGGCAGAGAAGTGGAAAGTCATGCTACAATGCTTTATAAAGCCACAATGTGGCTAATTCTACATGAGGCTGAGATTTCTGAATTAAACAGTGTTTGTGTTTGCCTTTCCAGTTCTTAGTGATGTTCTTTTTTTATAGCACTGAAACCAAGGGGAAAGAACAAAAAATTTATCTAAGTTCACTAAGTTAAAAAACATTTAAGCAAGGTTTATTTTTCTGTCAAATTAGCCCTTTATAAAGGGAAATTCTCAGGGGGGCTTTTTGTCAAAATAACAAAAAAGTGAAAATAAAAAAAGCCTGGTAAAGGGCTTAAGTTATATTTTCTATAGACACAGCCTCCACTCTAGTGGTGGTGTTCGAGGGTCAGTCTTCATCCTGGCTTTGCAGAGATTCTCTGTATTTTTTTCTTTCACTGAAATTCCATAGACAGCAATTAAGGAACTGGAGGCCAGCAAGAGGTCAGCAAGCCTTCGTCAGTGAAAACAGGGATTGTTTGCCATGTACAACACTCCCTTTTTTCCTTGTGGTGAATAGAAGATTTGCTTAGAGCTGATGACTTATGCCTTTCTTGCAAGTTATGCAGCTAGCGAGTAACTGGGGGAATCAATCAGTGAGCAGAAAACAGCTAATTGAGTCCAGCATCACGCTTTTTTCTTCCTTACATATTCAGCTCTGGAATCAGAGCCAGTTTGGTGTCTGATAATGTAACTCCAGAGAAGAGGCATTTTGTGTGCAGGATTCAGAGCGAATACAATACTTAAGAAGAAGTGTCTGCTACTAAATTTTAGGGTTACGAAGCTGACAGCAGTTGAGGACTCAGGGGAAAATACTCGAAACTGAGCTTTAGGCCTGTAAATGCCGAAGCTGGTAAGTCACTGAGCATGTAGCATGATGTGGAGAGGATGTGCCTCCTGTTTCAGAGGGGGAAAAAGAGAAAAGGCTTTTGTGGTTATTCTTAGGCACAGCACAGCATGCATAGCTTTTCTTAGTTCTCTTTTTCCTTTCCTTGGGCTTTTAAGTTCTTTTCTGTTCTACTTTCCTGTCTATGACTTTGTCCAGGCATCTTAAATAAAAAAAAATTTATAGGTTAGAACGGTTGGTTTTTTTGGCAGATGTAAAGCCTGTTAGAAAAAAGAAAGTACACGTGTAGCCACGTCTCCTGAAGGGAACAGTAAAGTCTCTTTGCATTTGCTGTATAGTTTGTAGTTCTGAGTTGAGCTAACCAGGACTGGGGGATGTGATGTGCTAAGCCCATGAGTCTGAATATGTTTTTTTTGCCCCACTTTGCTGAACAAGAATTGTCTGATAATGAAAAAGAATTGAAGTTTGAGCTTAATCAGGTATTAAGATATTAAATTGTTTCTTAAATGGAAAGTTTCCTAGAGATTTCAGTTTGAGGCTGAACAATATATTACTGGGCATGAAGTGAATTGTAAAATTTTAACATCTCTCTAAATTACTTCCCACAGCTCATGTATGGGTTTTTTTATGGAGCTGAAGCAAATTAATCAGTTATGATAGCTTTAACTGGATGTTGTCCTAGCATTTCTTACACATTTTTATTGGGTCATGGCTAGCAGGTTTTGCCTATTTTGTGTTTTTTAAGGTTGTTGCTATAACCCTGAAGCGTTTCCAAACATAGTCCTGCTGAAAGTTAGCTACTTACTTACTTCTGGTTTACATTTTGCCAATTAATTCCAAGTACTCTAATAAATGGTTTTCTGTGTGTATGTGTGTGTGTGTATGTTTGTGAAGTACTAATTCAAAGAGGGAGGTTAGGATTGTTATTTCAGTGGCATGTGAAATGGGATGGATGTTAGAGAGCAGCAGAACGAGGCGTGTGCCCTGCCTCCAGAGCAGGCAGCAGCAATGAGCTGCATGAGAAAAGTGGGAGAGAAAGCAAAGAGGGAGCCAGGAGCAGAACTGTAGAGAGCTCCTTGAATGTCAAAGTACATGTGCTAATTTCCTTTTTATTCCTGAGCATAAGGCTTTTTACTTTGATCTTACATATGAGATGATATGGCCTTTGGAGATGCACAAGTAGGGAGTTCTCCAAGGTGAAGAGATGCTAGAGGTAGCAGAGGGGATTGATTTCTCCTGGATTTGAGAGCATCTTCATAGGTTTGTGGCCGCATTAGTTAACAAGGAAGAGCTGGGCGGTGGGGATGGGCCCTGGCCTCTCTGTAGTTTTCCAGCCACGTGGTGTGTGGTGGCTACAGTCCTGTGCATGCAGCTCTCGGTATTTCCAGATGCTGTTAATTTAGTCCCTGTTTCCCTGCAGTCCTTCGCACATTTGTGCCGCCAAGCTCTCCAAGCTGGCGGGTTTCCGCACCGTGAGAGCATTGCAGATGCAGGGATGCACTTGCTCCAAGCAGCAGAGGAAAGGCGGCTCCGCCCAGCCAGCCCCGCCAAGGGGGCCCTGCAGGCTTTGCCGGGTCCCCAGCAGCCCAGCCGAGCCCCGCGCTCTCTTTCAACCAGCGAGATTTTTGTGCATCAGCTTTGGCCAATTTGTTATGGTTTAGGGCTGGGGAGCCAGCTGTCTGCAATCTGATGTAATGTTGCCCTGGAAACCAGAAATGAAACACTTTAGCATTCACCACAGAGTTACTACATACAGCATTAGCCAAAGTAATTAAAAGTTGAGCCATATGGGCTTTCGGATGGAAAAATTTGGAGCAGAGGAGATGGAAGTTAGGTTGTTCCTACTTGCAGTACTGCAAATCTGTTTGTTTTCAGAGACCTGTCCTGGCTGTGCACGGGGGGACGAGGAGATGGAGGGGCTCTAGCTGTTTTACCAGCGCATTAATGTTGCCAAGGCTTGGCCTGATGGGACAGCTCTGTGCCAGGGGCTGGGAGGCATTGGCAGAGGGGGTGCAGCATGGACTCCTCCAGTGCCCAGAGCTTCTGGCTGAGCCTTTTGGGGATGCATCATCCCCTCTATAGACCATGTCTACCTTTCTGCAGTGCTGCAGCACGCTGAAGTGCCCATGAAAGGGGACGAGGGCAAGAGGGTTCTGGCAGCTGGCTACATCTAAGCTCTGTGCCAAGGCCTGGGTGCTAGAGCTGTCCAGGAAGCCATTTGCTTGGTCTGCCATGCTTTGGGGACATTGGGGTGATTTTCCCATCTAAAGGCAGGGACAGCTACCAAAAAAAGCAATTCGGTCCCATGAAAGAGGGGAGGGTGGTGTGGGTCAGGGAAGTCAAAGCGTCGAAGTTCAATGATTTCCAAATATGTCAGTTATGGCCAGAATGCTTTACATTAGCTGTAAAAGAAAGCATTGCTTGAGCTGGAAAATTAAGCTCTGTTTCCCATGTGCCAAAGTGGAAACTTTTGATAATTTCAAGGCCCTTCTTAAAAAAATTGTTTCAAAAACAGGAAGCAAGTGAAAAGTAACCCTTCTTGAAAATGCTTTCATCTTCAAGGAATCGGCATTATTTGACAAGAAAGTTTCCTGAGCAGCACCCCTGATGTCGTCACTGACATTTTCAGGCCTTTTTGCATAAACTTACTGGCCATCCTTTTTCTTTGTAGAAGATTTGTCTGTCCCATACTACCTGATATGATAGGAAATAGGCTGCTAGACAGAAAGTGACCTTGTGTTTTCATCTACCCATAAAACATGAGCTGTTCTCGCCTATCTGGGCCAAGCACCAGTGATAGGCAGAATCTTTGCTGCCTGTGGAGGACCCCAGCTTAAAGGACACCGGCAGTCCAGAAGCATCGGGGAAAACCAGTTGGCACTTAATTATGATGTGACTTTAGGTATTTTGAAATATAGTGGACACCCTCTGCACTATCTGCTGGGGTCTGATGTCAGTACCTTGCACTGAGGCTATTTTGACGCTTGCTTTCATGGCAGTAGTTGTGAATGCAAATGTCAGACATCATAGAAGTTTTTGTTGTTGTTGAATCTTCATAACCCTGAGGGGGCACAATTCTTTATCAGATATAAGTGGTGCAAAAGTAGGACTAGATGTTTATTCTTCGATGAAATCCTAGGTGGGAGGACCAGGTAGGAGCTGTTCTCTAAGTCTTACAGAGCTCACAGTTTCACAAACTTGCACTAGTCTGCAAACCGAGGGTGTACAAAAAGTAATGATGGAAAGCAATGCTTTAGAGTAATTGCGTTTAAAATAAACATATCTTGAGTGCACAATATGCATGATGGTTGCTTGCCAGGATGCACTTAATAGCCCAAGAAGTCTTGACTGAACTTCTTGATTACAGTCAATAATCCATTCATCATCTTATCTAAATATGTCTGTCTTGTTTGATGTCACTAAGTTGTCCCAGGCATAATCCTTGAATTAATCCTCATCTTGTTGCTTATTTTGATATAAACCAGACTGGTACTCCTCTTTACAGCCCTATTTTTCCCAAAGGAGGACTATTAATTACTTAGCCAGATCATACCCATAATAAATGCATTTGTGCAATTCTTAGATGACAGAATGGCAATTTCTAGTGCCATGTGTGATCCGTTCTCAAATCTTCGTTCACGAAGCCTAGCCATGAATGATGTGATCCATTTGGTATTCCTGCTTCTTTTGGAGTAATACAGGGTTTGTGTGAAATCAGTAATTGTTAGTGCCCTTGCAGAAAGTTGTTGAAGTTTGCTCTGGTGTGGTTCTGGGGCCCTTGTGAGGTGCATGCCTGGGAGGTAGACTTTCAGAGCTGCCCTGGCTCCATTCGGGGCTGTTTGTGCCTTTGGAAGTGTACCTGTGCAACTGCTAATTGGTGTCTTGCCCCATGGCATCTACCATTTTTACCACATCCTGAGATTTAAGTGCACTAGAAAAGTAGAAAGCATTTTTATATTTGGCCTCTTTTATTCATCCTCCAGATAAGCAGACAGCATTTTTGCTGGGAAGAGAGTGAGTTTGTTTTTTTTTTCTTTTTTTCTTGGCTTGCATCAGTTGGGAATATTTTTTTTTTTTAAAAGTTTAATTAAGGAGAAGGAGAAAAAAAGGATGAGCGCGCTGTGGAAACCCAGATAGCTGCACTGACAGGAAGTTGCATGAGGGTTTTTAAAGCTGACCATTAGGAATGCAGCAAATTGGCTGGGGCCGTGGGTGAAAACAGAGTCAGGTATACAATCCATACAGCACTCCAGCTGGAGCTCGTGCTGTGCGCAGGAATGTGCAGCGGTGCACGGTGCCAGGGTCGTCCTGGCCAAGTCGGAGAACCCTGTTGGCCTCCTCTCCTCTACCCTTCCCTGCCCTTCCCCCCACCTCTTTCCACATTCTGAACTGATTAAAACAGAGGAAGTAGCACGTTGAACATTGGATCTGGCTCGAAAATCGAAGTCGTCTTCTCGTTCACAAGGAATGGATTGTTTCAGCTTGTTGTGTCACTGCTGCTGGAGAGAAGGGAATTTTTTTTTGTCTCTGTAATGTTTGATACTTGAGGGAAAACAGCTGGAACTGAGTATACTGGATCAGATGCAAAACGAAACGGGATGCTGGGGAATATGGACTGCACTGTATATCTGAAAAGGTCAGAGTTTTCCCTTGGTCAGTGCTGGAGGAATGCTCTGTCCATCTTAATTCCAGCCTCAAGAGTCTTCAGGAGGAGTGTAGGGAGCAGGGAGGAGGAAGGGAATATTTTGTAGTTGTGGCAGTTTGTGAGTGAGGCAGATGAGGTCTCCTCCTTCCTTTCCTTCCCATCCCTTTCTTGTGCTGCTGTTTTTGATTTTCTGGGAAGACTGGAGGGAAAAAAAAAAAAGAGAAGTCGTCAATGACAGAGCTTCAGTTTGAAGAAGCTGTTTATAACCAGGTTTAAACAGCAAGTTCTGAGATGCCAGACAGACCAGGGACTGACCTAAACCACAGGAGCATAACTGGTAGGGTAAGAAGAGCCCTGGGAAAGAGCCCTGCCTGAAACGTGCTGAGAGAGGACGTGGAAGTAGTTATTACACAATGCATGTGAAGAAAGACAAGGGCAGGAATGCATTTCAATGCCTAGGATCTTACGTTGCACAGATTTAGAAATCAAAATGGTATGTCATGCTTTCAGAAAAAGAAAAAGAAAAAAAAAGAAAAGAAAACAAGAAAACCCTCAGTAATTTAAATGTTTCTGTCTGATTGGGGCTGAAAATATAACATCCGTTACAGAGCTGCCTTGACACAACGCAGCAGATGAACTAACTTGAAGGAGCAAGCTGTGGAACTACTACTTTATTAATATTCCCTTTGTTTCTTTGCCAGTCAAGAGAACAATCCGATGATGAAACAGAGGAATCGGTGAAGTTTAAGAGGTTGCACAAGCTGGTGAATTCTACTCGCAGAGTCAGGAAGAAACTCATAAGAGTTGAAGAAATGAAAAAACCCAGCACAGAAGGTAAAAAACAATGTGCATATGGTTAAAACTGCATGGGTGAATGCATGTTTCTGTTGAGAGGGGACAGAAAGTAGAGGGTTAGGGGAGGGAGGGGTGGAGTGTTTATCCCTCTTCAAGTGGAGGGATAGTGGGAATGACTGCCTTGTCTCTTGTGCGCGTTCTAAGTAATTGAATTTTTAGACTGTGGAAGGAGGAAAGTGATAGCCTAGAATGTGGTTACTGCTGATCTGGTATTCTCAGAGCAGCGCTCGAGAGTCCCTCATTAAGAGATTAGAACTTGGTTTATGTTTTATGCCCCATGCTGGGGAGGGAATCCCCATGCTAGGAGCAATGCCAACCAGCTGCCCCACAGGCTCAGCAAGGAGATAAGCGGACCCACCACCACACTGCTCCCTCCTCTGAGGCTTGGGATGGCACATAGGTGAAGCCCTTGCTCGTTTTGGGAGGATAGCAGCAGTTGCACCATATAGCATAATCCTATGGCAAAAATTCAGAAACTCTATCAGACATTCTTGTGGGGTAGCAACTGCCTTGTGTAATACTAAATTCTACTTCTGGGGGAGCCTGCCTGCAATTTGGCTTTTGAATGAAACCTGCTCCCAACAGAGAGGGGGAGAGAAGGGAGGAGGAGGAGAAGGGTGGGGAAAGGAAAGTGGAGTTCAGCCCCTGGGAACATCATACTGTAGAATTAACTCTGGATGACCTGTATCCATGTGTGAGCACTCAGATTAGTGGAGCCTTATCTTGAGGAGCCTCTTTGCACAGTCCTGCTAGAGTCCTCACTGGACTTGCGGGCACCTTTCTATGCTGGTGGCTTTCTTGGCATGCATATATGCCAATTCCCCTCATCTTAGCAGTGATCTGAACCATATTACGATTCCTTCCTAGTGCATTTAAGGGGAACATGTGCATCTTGCATATGTGGCAGGAAGCTGCTGGCAGATTTATGATCTGACCGGCATCTCTCCTACATTATGGATGGAGTTGTTGGCATGAAAGACACAGTCCATCTAGGGATCTGGAATGGGCAGGTGTGGTGGTCTGAAAAGGTTTTGTCACCTCGTAGGGTGAGCATAAAGCTGGGATACCATGGAAGCAAAAACATGGGGTATGAGATATGACAAACAAAACAGGACTATTTTTCCCCTGCTCTGGGTAAAGAAGGCCCCCAGAGAAGCCTGTCCTACCTCCTCCTACTCTCTCTGGGAGTCTGGGAAAAGCTGCAGGGAGCAATCAGCAGGAGGCTCCAGGGGTACGAGCAGCTGCAGGAGCAGGCAGGCCAGGGGCTGCTGGGCATGCAGACGCCTTCCTACAATTGGATCAGACTTTCTTTTCAGCATATTAAGTATCTATCTTGCTCTCCATACCCTCTTTTACAGCACCTCCCCTCTTTATTTCCTTTTCTCCCTCAGTCCCAGTTCCCTTCAGGGCTGCTTGTGTTTCATTTTTTTTCCCAGTGAGTTTTTCCACCCCTGCCTTCAGCAGAAAAATTACTGAATTAACAATTGTAACCAAAAAAATGTTTACTCTTCTTCCTTCTTTCTCCACCTCCTGCCTGTCTTCCCTAACTCTAGGCTTGTCTGAATAAATTATCTGTAACTGAGTTTGTACTTTATCTACCACTCTGGAGTTTCTTCTTAGATTGGCCATTGGGAAACTCTGTAGAAAAAACAATTATTGCTAAATAACAACATGGATTATTTCTGCATAACTTCTGTGTAATTAGAAGGCCCCTTAAGTAGCCAAGTCAACATCAGCAGTAGATATCTATGGCTTTTTTTTCAGGAAATTCCACGCCCAGGTTTCCATATGGCAAATTAATAGTGCTTCATAAATGTTGTCAATCACAGTATCTCATAATGTAAGTCTGTATTCCCATTTGGATATGTCAGAGGGCTCTGCACAATCACAGAAAATACAGTGGTCAGATTTGGGTATTGCTGTCTGGCCTTCCAAGTTACCTGCAGTGGACTGGATCAGTTTTTGAGCTGTTTGCTGCTGTTCTCTGTGTAATCTGTGTTACAATTCTGAAGTAATGTGAAATTCTAGATGACTAGGTTTTGGGGAGTTGGCTATAACATTTGACTGAGTGATATCAGTAAAATTTAAGTAAATTCATTAGTGTTTAACAGCCTTTAGCAAAGTGTAAGACTTGTTTTGAAAACTGGCATACAGTTTCCTAGAAGAAAGATTCTTCATAATCCTCTTCAAAGATTTCTTCAGAAAGAACACCTTTGCCAAATTTCCCTTATCTGTTCCTGTAGTTTTTAAAGAAAAGCACAGTAGTCTCAGATCCTTCTCTTACATTTCTATTATTGACCCTGTTATCATGCTAAATGTACATCTGCCTGATCTGATACTCACTAGAATTTGTGAATATCTGAATCTTGTGTATTTTGTCTTTGTCTGCTCCTAGTGAGCTAAATAACTGAAGGTTCCTAATTCCTGGGCACCATTCTTAAATAGTACTTAAAAACACATCACATCTGCATCTGTGTCGTTATGGCTTTGTGTCATGGACTCAGTCCAAATAACATCTGTTACAGTTTTGACACACAATGCATATCCTACAAGCTGTTTAAAAACATATTTACTTAGTGGACTAAAATTGTTTATCAGCACATACTCAGTCCCAGGAGAATGTATATTTTCTGTTCAAATTGAGAAGCAGAGAGGGAAAAGAGCAAGCTGGACAGTTCAGGGAAAGTGGTATAAAAACCAGACTCCAATCTACAGACCTACCCCAATACATTTCTCAAGAGCGAAAGTTTCATGTCAGATGTGATCCACTATCCCTTCAATGTCACAGTGATCTTTATCTTGATAAAATAGCATCTTAGATTTCAACAAATGTATGTCAAATATGTTTAGCAACAGAGTGAACTGAAGATGAGACAGGAATCCTGTACAGGGCAACTAATCTTTCATCATAAAAAGTGTCCTCTGTTATTGAATGAGCGAGTTTAGTAAATCATAGGTATTTTGATAGTTGTTCAAATTTAACTCTGCTGTAAGACTGTAGAAACAACCAAGGATGAAGCCACAGTTAGGTCATGCAAGAAATTTATTTTTGAAAAAAATAAATACTATCACATTTCTATGTGCATGGCTGATACATACCTATGAATGCTGTGAAATTTGTCAGGGAGACAGAGGATTTGTACTTTTTTTGACTCTTACCTTTCTAATGTATCTAATACCTGAGACTATACTTCGCTCAAAAGAAAACACCGGAAAAAAAATTTTATATCATAAATGTGAAAAGGAATTGCAGTTTCAAGTCTTTTATTCCTTTTTCTCCACTCCAAAAAGGAAACCTGGCTATCTGCCCATCTCCAGTACTTGTGTTGCAAAATATTCCTGTTAAATATTTTCTGGAAAAATTTGGTGAACACCAAGTGTTTCTGTCATTACCAGGACACTGTTGAAATTGGCACACTTGCAGTTTGACCTACTTCTTTGCCTTTGCATCTGTTAAATAAATTCTGTGTGATTAAAACTGGTACTTTTAACCCCATCGAAAACCCAGAACTTTAAATTTCATCCTGGAGTTCAGCTCTATAACTTTGTGCAAAAAAATACTACTTTCTGCAGCCACAGCAGCACTGAGTATTGGAAAACTGGACCTGAGAGGTACTTGTTTGGTTTTTAATACATGGGTATTCTTCTGATCTATTGTAGCTGAGCATCATATGCAAGTATCAGATGAAAAACATGGGAAACAGATCCCAGTTCCAGCTTTTAAGGGGTTCTTAGTGAGAGCATCTGTGGTCTTACTTATCTGCAAATAAAAGAGATAAACTTTAAATAATGATGAGTGTACTTACAGGATGTTGTCGTCTGTCTTGTATTAACTCATCCCAGAAGTCTCACTTAACAAATGGAAGGAACTGCTTCAGGTTTATCGACGCACAAATAACTTCCGAGAAACTTATATTAAGAATACTTTTCTTATAATTTAAGTGGTTGGTATCTTAAATAAATACAGTAAAACTCTACAGCGAAACATCTCAGAGAATTGTGAGCAATGACATGCATTGTGCTGCTTTTTTACCACGTAGGTGTGGAAGAGCACTCACTTGACAACTCTCCTATACTGGATGACAGATCAGCACTTTACTCTGGAGTTCACAAGAAGCAATTCTACTTTGACAGCTCCTGTGAAAAGCAGCCAGAGGACGACTCGGACTCACTTACTACTTCTCCCTCATCCAGCAGTCTTGATATGTGGGGAGCTAACAGGAAGCTGGTGAAGACCTTCAGCAAAACTGATAGCCGTGGCCTTATCAAGCCTCCCAAGAAACTTGGGACATTTTTCTCTTACCCAGAAGAGGAGAAGTCCCAGAAAGTTTGCCGCTCCTTGACAGATGGAGAAATGAAGAAGAGCCTTGGCTCACTGAGCCATGGGGTAAGTACAGAAAGCATTTGCTTTTATGACAGCAACAGGCACAAGCACCATCTTCTGGTGTCCCTGGAGGAGATTCAGAGTGTAAGGAAGCAGATCCGATTGAAGAAAATGGATACTAACTATTCCTGTTCCAGAGCTTTTCTTTGCCAGCGCCCTGCTAGGAAAGGAGTATCTCCCACACCTTGCGACCTGCAATTACTGCGGCACAAAACGAAAGGGGGTGGAGGTTGTGGCTTCCCAAACAGAAGGCTACGAGGGCGCACTTCTGTCAGCGAGTTCAATATTACCTATGTGGTGGAGAGAAGCCTGTACAGTCACCTCAACCTCTCACAGCTGGTGCGTCCCGTTACTGACAGGACCCTGAGCAAGGCCGACAAGCAGGACCTGAGGAGATGCCTGCTGGAGGAGGATGAGGAGGCCAAGAGGAAGTGGGCTGCCACAGTGGATCGCTGTACTAGAAGGGTTCTCTTGAGAATCCACCAAAAGTCTGTGAGTCAGAGTTGCCACGAAGGTGGTCTTTCAATTTCTGTGAGGTTGCAGTGAACCCTCTCTGCTTTATACTTTTAACTAAAATAGAGTATTTCTGCTTTCCTTGCCATTAGAAATGCTTAAGCACTGTAATACAGCTGTAAGGGTAGAGCTTGATATCGTCTTGCCAGAAAAGAGTTTTGTTGAATTGCAGTTTCTATGTGTACAGAATTACTTGATGAGAGAGAGCAAATATGACAAAGTACTGCTTTTAAAATTCGCCTAACGCAGAAATAGAGATCACTGGTGAACAGAGGATGTTTGAGATGCTATAAATATGGTTTTTGTGATGCTTTGGGAGTTGGTACTCTCTTAAAGGGATTCTGAGAGTGTTAGAGCATTGATACTCAACTGTGCTCTATTTCTCTTCTGCTGTTACTTCTTTATATTGGCCCTCCCCTGCTTAGATTGCATCTCATCAGTTCACCCACCCACTCCGTACTCTCCCTTACACCAAACAGCTGCAGAAAGACAGGGAGTAGACTGCAGAAGACAGTGAGAGGTACTCACTGCCTTCCTGCTTGCTGTTCACTATCACCAGAAGTATCACTTCTGTCAGTGGCTACTGCTCCTAGCATGGGATAAAGGTGGCACCTTCCTTCAGAGCGTTATGGAAAGGGAAAAAGGGGTGGCCAAAACAGGAAATTGTGCTTAAAATGGGAAAATAAGTGATTTGAACACTCTGGAGGGATCCAAAGCTGTTTTCTGACTACATGACCCGGTTTGGACTGTTCCGTTAACCATGATTCTGAGTTTCCTAGGAACTTGCCTTTGGTGCCAGCCAGATCTCCAAAGCTGAGCCAGCTAGTCTGTTGTCTAGTTGATAATGACCCCTACTTCAGTGAGTGGAAACAGCAGTGTGTCTGTAACGTTAAGCAAAATATTCCTGTGAACAATATAGTATAAACAGCTTTTCCTCTAGAATAACAGGGTGTTTTTTGTGTTTTTTTTTTTTTTTTTTTTTGAGGCCTCTGTTTCATTTCTTCAGGTACAAGGAACAAGAATCATAGCTTTTGTCTCCTTGAATAGCCTGTGGGAGATGACCAGGCCCTCATGGTTCACTTTTTGCTCTTTGGCCACAATATATATGCTTGTTCTACCCAATACCATGAACATTCTCTCTTGGCAGCTTAACTATTTTTTCTGCATTGACTGCTTGCGCTGCCCCTCACAGGATGCTGTTTATTGTACTCAGAAGACACTGTTTTCCCATAAGGATATTACAATGATAAGAGGAACCTTATTTGTCCTTCTATGGGTTGAATAATAGGGTTATTTTGGACAAAGCATACTTGTATGTTCTAGAGATGCCCCATAATTAAAAATACTTTCTAAAACTGCCACTGTAAATATAGATGACAGAAACAAGCTTTTCAGTTCTTCTAATAAGTTAGTCTCGTCTTGCTGTAGTAATTTCATTATGAAAACCAACTGGAGTGACCTTTACTTATTCACGGAGATACAGTTGGAGAAGAAATGGATAGCATTTTGTTGTTGTGGAAGAACTCCTCAGTCAACTGCTTCTCCAGCCTTGTTTGAATTGGATAAATGTTGGTAACATGCTGCTCTTACCTACTTTTTCAATACGCTTCTTTCTGAAATCTCAAATAGCTTCCAAACTTCAACTAATAATGCTCCTTCCTAAAAACACCTAATTTTTTGTTTGCTGCAACCTCAGGGAAATTGCAATGCCTATGTATTCAGTGGAATTGGTCACTCTGTCTTTCCTTGCCATTCATTGTTGTCATTTATATTTGTTTCAGTGACCTGGATATGCATGAAATTTTCAAATTGCATCAGTTTTTCTTTTCTCCCAAAATGATGGTACTTTTTATTGCATGGCCATTCCATTGAATATCCCTCTTCTCATCCACAGACCTTTTGTTCGGTGCAGTATTGCCAGAGTCGCTACTGGAATTTGAAAGTGGAAGTTAAATTTTAAGTGTGTGGGGGGGTCCATAGTGAAACAATAAGCATCCTTAATATGGTACATTTACTCAGAAGCTTTTAACCAACAGTCATTTTGCTTTCCAAGAAGACTTCTTTAGGAGGAGCTCTGGCTGGTTTGACAGACAAGTTTGCTCAGAGCAGTTCCAGATGTCTTCTCTTCATTGCTGGGATTACCATGTGATGTAGGATTAGTTATAACGGTCCTTCACATAAGAACCAAATTACTACTAGCTAAACATGCTGTGCTTTAGAAACTGATCATGTTGCTTGTGGTTGGTCTCAGATGTTTTCCAAAAACAATTTTTAAAACCTATGCCATAGTCACAATGCCTTCTGGAAAAAAACACTTAGAAAAATTCTACATCACAGCACTGTCTTTAATGTGTGTGAGGCCTAGACAAAGCTGTCTTTGAGTTCTGATAGAGTTGTGGTTGCAGAAACTGTCATCCAAGCATTTTTGGTGTAAGCTGCACCCGATATAGAAGCTAGAAAATAAAACTCTTTAAAACCTACTAATATATGTGCTGATCAGTGGTTAACAGGGCAGGAAGAATTTATTGTATTAGAATCATTTGTTATAATTGTCTATTAAGTAGCACAGTTTATAGAACTTGCTTCTTCCTCAGAGAGGAACCTGGTAGTTCTCAGGTGGTGGATCTTCACTGACTCACAGTCCTTTGTAGTTCTGATCCAATGCCAAGTTGATTCTTCAACTGTCTTTGAAGTGAAGTTATTCTGTTGGGCAGTTCAGGCCCTAAGAACCTAAAGTTCACAAGTGTTGAGCTTCTCCTCTTTGTCTCAGCCCTAACTCTGAAGACATCTGCCTGTCTTCAAAACCACACTCAGAGCCCAGAGCTGAAATTGTGCAAGTGAACTGTAATTGCCATACCTTCATGGTCGATTGTCCTGGGAGACCTCTGACAGGGCCAGTTTTTTGAATACTATGCAGCCATTTGTTCATTGTTCAGGTTTTATTATCTTTTCGATTGCAAGGCAAAAGCTGGAAGTACCTAATCTGGAATCAGGGCTTGCTGAGTCTCTGGGGACACAATGCTTATAGACAGCGGGGCTGATTTTTCTCTTCTCTTACCAAGGGAAGGCTCACTAGGCTTCCAGCAATTCCCTGTGTTCCAGTGCAAATGCAACCCTTGCAGCTATTCCCAGAAGGTGGGTTATTCAACGCTTTAAAAGATTGGTGGTTCTCTGTTTCAGTGCTACTGTGGACTTAACGTATGAAGGCAGATGGGAGTGCTGAGGTGAAGTTGCACCTTGGAAAACTTGATTCAACAGTTTCCTCAGACCAAAAAGACTTTTTTTTTTTTTCTTTTTAAAGAGTAGGCAATAGATGACTCACAGCAGCAGACCTTAGGCCAAGGAGTTGTCTCTGGAAAACACAAATTACTCATATTGCTTTACAATGGATTTCTTGATTTATAATCTCTCATCCCTTTGTTTGTTTGTTTGTTTTCATTTTTGCAGACATTTGTGTTTTAACTGGTGTTCTCCAAATCACAGATGTTCTGAGTGAGCTACTCATTGTGATAAAACTGTATCTGTTCTTGGTTTTTTTGCAGAGAACCTGTAGCTTTGGAGGATTTGACTTGACGAATCGTTCCCTTCATATTGGAAACAGTTCTGACCAAATGGTGAGTTTAAGAAGGTGCAGATTTGAAATAGCGTAAAATGAAATGTGCTGTCGAGTTATAATAGACTGAAGTGTAATTTAGGTCTGTAATAATAGTTTGGGGATCCAAGAAAACAGAGTATCTTTGTTAACCTCAAACTTCCTTAGCTTTGAGGATAACATACCCACCCATATCCATGTGTGTATAAGTATTTATATACCATTTGTGTAAAGAGGCAGGAACAAGTGATCACAGTGCAGATCTGGGGGCACATCTGTGGGCTATTCTTAAGTCTGGCTTCCTCAGAGCATCACCCAAGGCAAAATATATGATTGCTATACTTTCTTAGTAAAAATATTTACTCTTGGGGATGATGAGGCAAATTTTCATTCACTGAAGATCTGCAAATTATTTGCATGGAAGTCATTATGTAAGAGATTTATTATTTGTTTTCTCATTGTATCTAAGAGCTCTGGAGTAGACCAGGATCCCATTGTGCTGGGTGCTGCACAACTGATCTCAGAGCATTCTTGTGTTTAAAAAAACCCAAAACATCTCCCCTGAGAATTAATTCCATTTTATGTTACTCATGTTGATCCCAGTGTTACTGTTGGTCGGCCTGCAGCCAAAAATGACAGAACAGAAATGAGACAGAACATTATATCAAATGAAATTGCCAACATATTTTTTCCTTTTACCCCATATATGTTTTTCTTTTCTGTTTCAATGTTGGATCTGATAGCTTCTCTGTCCATTTAAATCAAAACTAAATTGTGAAACATTTTGTATGCCAGCATTATGTTATTTTTTATGTCAACTGGGTCTTTTGGACTTGTTTTTTGTTTTCTTATTAATTTTTTAACATCATAAATTACCCTAATTTGGCTAAATCTGTGAGTGGTTATTTTACTTATCAATTTTCACCTCAGTAAAAATGTTAACTTCTGATCTTAGTATTTATCTTTAAACAGAGATACTTGTTTTGTTCAGATTGCTTTTAACGTAAGAAAGTGTGAAGTCTAGATGTTACATTTTTTCCCTCTGATCATCAGTAGTGGGTGAGATGCAGTGCACCAAAATAATATATGCAGATCAAAGAGGTTTTTTTCCTTGAAAACATTTAAGTCTTTTAAGTGGAAGGTTTTTCCCAAAACAATAAGGCAAAGAGCTGTTCTTAATTTCTGGTAAAAGACCAAAATTCCCGAAGAAGTTGTAATCACAAACAACTTGTGAAGGGAAAAATACTGCATTGTAAGAAACAGCGTATCAGTTGAGTTTCAGAGAAACTTTATGTGAGAACATTAGTAAAGTAGAAAACATACATAAATTTAGAAAAAACAAAAAGATAGAAATATGTTATGGGAAATATAATGTCCATTTATTTTAGGATTTTCTGTCTTCATGTACCTAAATTGAATCAAGTTAGAAACCAAATTCAGTAGAAAATCTCTTTGGACAGATGGATTTTGGTCCTTTTCTGTGCTCTGATATTTGGGGCATCTTTGCCAGTGGAGGATGCTGGTGATAGCTCTAAGAGAGCTGCCTTGCTATGGTTTGTGAAACAAAGTAGGATAAAAAATCATTTTTAGCATGCTGCCTGGACAATCTGAATAAGGGCTGAATCATACAAGTAAGTTTGGCAAAATATCTGCTGATCCACGCTAAGTGTGTGTTTGTGCCATTAGTAAATGCTCAATGTCTTAAGCTGGTTTAGAAAAGGTTAAATGCATTCAAAGCAGCTGGTCTTTGTCATCCGCTATATATGGACCGGCTAATTTAGTTCTTCAGTACCCTGTCGTGTGCCTTAAGAATAGCTGTGCAAGTGTAACCTACCATTGTTGATGGATTTAGTAGCTTTTTTTGTGGTGGTATTTTGGTTTGGTTTTTTTTATAAACAGCCTACAGTAAAACCACAGAGGTTAATAGAATGCCTGCCTGAAAATAAAAAGTAAATTTGGTTAGCCAAATGTAAGTATATATATATACACACATACAGGTATATATTTGGCTACGATCTCAGAGGTACCTTTATTTTTGTTAAGGCCTTTGTAATATTGATCAACATGAGCCACAACTACTGTTGTGTATTTCAGGCTTAGCTTGAAACTGTGGCTTTCTATCAGGTCAAATACTTAATTACCTGAAACTCAAAGGGATGAAGGCATCCTAACAGACCCTCACACATCAGCACACAGTATTTTCACGAAGAGGTTACAAATCAGGCCTTAAGAGTAAGTTATAGTGGACTGCCTACAGTGGTTTGCACAAGGTCTCAACAGTAAATTTGGAGCAGTCAACAGGGCACCATGCTGCTGTCCTGTGTCTGCTGAGGTACCTCTGCAATAACTGAGGACTGAGGAACAAAGTGGCTCTTCTATTTTATAGGCTTAAGCCATGTTTTGTTTTGCAGGGCAAAGAAGGAGACTTTGTTTATAAAGAAGTGATCAAATCACCCTCTGCTTCCCGTATATCTCTGGGTAAAAAGGTGAAGTCTGTAAAAGAAACCATGAAGAAAAGGATGTCTAAAAAATACAGCAGCTCTCTATCTGAGCAGGTATGTAAGGTCAGCAGTAGAATCCGCTTAATAATGTAGAAGTGATAGTCAGTATTGATTCCCATGCATCAAGGCATCTCTGAAGAAATTTCTAACAAGACTATATGGTGTGGCTTATTCCTATGTTCTTATAAAATCCCTCACTGTGAAATGGCTTCCTATAGATGCCAATACCATGGAAAATGCATTTTCAGATTTTCATTTAAGTAGCTCATCAGCAGAAGTCTGTCATTGATGGCATCACACATCTCATTCCCTATTTCCATTTCTTTTCTATTGTAATTTGTTAAGGGAACCAGTCTGTGACACAGGGTCACAGTAATACATTTAATCTGCAATTTACAGTTTAGTTTAAATTCCCAGCATAACTTCACGTACGCAGCTCCTCTCTGCTATTACAGATTTTTCCTCCATCATAGCTTGCCCTCTGCAGAAGCCCATTAAAACAGGGACACAATCTAGTCAGAAAGGGGCATCCCACTGAAGATTTTCCTATTATTCTTTCAGTACAGATTTTTATAGCTTATTCTTAGAGGCAAACCTGAAGTACATTAGTTTTAAATTAGTCTTTGAATTTCAGTGGCCTAGAAACAATTGCAGTCTTTTTCCCTTTTGGTATACTTTGGGTTCCTTGCTTTAGTGGAGTGTCAGATGTCTTCGGCGTTTGTTTAAAGCCAGTCTTGCCGCTTGCAATGTGTAAGGAATAGGCTGGAAAGCCTCAGGGAAAGCAGAGCTGTTCCTGGTTAACATCGCCCCCAAGCGGGCTCCTACCGGCCGCTGTGTCGTGGGGGAGTGCTTGCAGTCACAGACAATTGGGAACAGAAGGGAGGCTGGAGTCAAACCCCACCAGATCTACCTTTTGATGTTAATGCAAAGCCTTAGTGCCTGTAGAAAGAGAATTCTGTAACATTCAGAGTAACCCCAAACTGAAGAATCTGGAGACCGCATAGAGAGGCAGAAACGTGGCCAGTTTTGTGCTGTGCTTTGCAACATTAAAATCCCTTTCCTGCAGAACTGTTAGCCATTCTTATTCATAACCAGGGGCAGTGCTACAGTTATGGTTATTTAATTTAAACTTAAAATTAAAATACTTTAGGTCTGACATGATTTGATATTGATAAGAAGATGCTTTGGTGTCTGACGGGACTTACACTGCCCCTCTGCAAAGTCTGCCGAAAAAAAAAAGGGATCCTTTGCAAAATTGGTTTACAGTGATTTAGCAAATACTTTTGCTCTGTCTCTCTCTCTAAGATTGACTTGACCTCTGAAGTCATATGCTGGGGTGAGTTTTTTCCTAATGATTCTGCAGCATGCAAATAATAGCGTTCATCTAAAAGTTTTATGACCACACATCTCCACAAAAATTCTTGTATGCAAGCTACAGTTCTTTTGTTTTCAAAATTTACGGCACAGTCGTTTCAGAGTATTTGTAACTTTCAGGCATCATGGCTCAAACTATGTGCCAGTATCTCTTTCTGCATTCAAAAAAAAACAAGCAAAATTATGCTGACCACAAATATCTGCTGCTTTGTTTTAACTGTGCTTCATAGAGGCTGACAGAATTTCAGAAAATACCCTTTTTGATTTTTTGTAATGCTTGACTGAATGAAAACAGAAATTGCCTCACCTAATGCACATGTAGCAAAATCATTTTATGAGTATTTGTACTATGCACAGGCTGCATTTTTCTGGCTAATTCATTTTTATTCTTGTAGGTAAATGTGCAGTCATATCAACAATTCACTGCAAAAAAAAAAATATACTGAAAAAAAAAAATTGCTGCACGTCTCACTTGCTTGTCTGATTTGTTTGTGTTCATCTTTATACAAAATCCTGATTCAGAAAGCTGAATTTGGCACTAGCTGTTTTGCAACTTCTGCTGGCAAAAAAATATCATGTGTCATGAAAACCTTTGAATTGGGAGTTTTATGTAGTGTTTCTTTCTTCTTACAATGCTAGCTTTTCCAGACTGAATTGTATGCTGCCGTCACCACTGTTCTGCCTAATAAAGTGGAGTTTCTACCGCAGCTGAGTACTGCTAAATAAGTAGATGAAGGGTTTCAACCTATCTGGTAAAGAGCAGGAAAACAGAATCTTTTTCCTTGGAGTTGAAAAAGAAGCTCCCATCAGTGCCTATGTTCATTTACCAAACTGAAATGGTTCAATCCCTTTCAGGAGTCCAGCCCTGGGGTCATGCCAGGTTCTCCACAGTCGCCACCACCAGACAGTGACTCCCTGGACAAACCCAAGCTGAAAGCCGGTGGCTCAGTAGAGAGCCTGAGGAGTTCCTTAAGCGGTCAGAGCTCAATGAGTAAGTTCAGATGTAATTGTGTTGCTCCATTTCTGTGGCTTCTGGGAGCAGAGATCTCCACAGTAAGCAGAATCAGAGAAAGTCAAAGCAGAAACGGTGGTTAAAAAGTAGAAAGGCTGATGGGTTAGTCATTAAGAGTTTACAAAGAACTGTAACCTCTTTGGCGCAGACACTATTTTTTTTGCTTTGTTGTTTATGCAGAGCCCTGAAAAAGTGAAATCCAACTTTCTGTCTGGGTTTGCTGCATCCTGCTGTTTTAATATAAATATAATATAAACATAGTATAATAATGCTTCTGTTTACTACTGGCCAAGGATCATAATTCTCACTTCAAGTGAGAAATTTCCTGGGCACTCCTGGCGGGCTTCCCACCCTCCCTCTAGAGAAACCTTGAGGTTCTCTCATTAAATAGTTAAAAGGAAGAGTAAATAGTATTTAAAATGTCTTGGGTTAAGATTGTCTCCACATGAAACAGAGCTTAAATGGAACACAGATGACGTGAAATTGCTACACTATTCGCCGAATTCCAGGACATGAGAGGGATTCTATAACCCTCATGCAGGAGCTTGTTTTCCTCACATCACTATGTTTTTTTTGTAAGCAAAACTTCCCAGAAAGATGACCATCTCCTCTGACATACTATAGATGAGACACTAGTTAAACACCTTCTCAGTTAAATATTGAGGAGCTGAATTCAGGAAAACAGAAGTGCAGAGTAGATTAACTAACTCTTCCATCACATGTGTGTATGAAAAATAGCAGTATTTAAGGACTTTTAACTTTGATTATCGTGTTTTCTGGAAAGAAGACCTGTTTTCTGTCTTGCTTCTGTTTCTGAAGCTTCTTCAGAAGCTTTTCTGTGAACTGATTCTATGTCTCTCACACAGGTGGTCAGACAGTGAGCACAACAGATTCCTCAACCAGCAACAGGGAGAGTGTGAAATCAGAAGATGGTGATGATGAAGAGCCTCCTTACAGAGGACCTTTTTGTGGAAGAGCCAGGGTTCACACTGATTTTACTCCAAGTCCTTATGATACAGATTCTCTGAAGCTCAAGGTACTAGCTATATCTCTTTTTAAGAGGTCAAACATTTATTTTGCTAAAATTCTAAATTGAAAGCTCATTGTAAGAACTATAGAATTCTTAATCTTTTAATGAATATGTATGTGGTTTTGAAGCCCTTTAACATGTCTTATACATTTAAGATTTGCTTATATAGCAATTACAGAATTATAGCAAAATGTTATAGAACATAAGTAAGTACTGGTGTTTCTCCACATCTAGGGAAAGACACTTGTATCTTTAGTTTCGGGAAAAACAAAAATGTGCCATGAATTCATTTCCCTTTTGCAAGGATTTTGCTTGAAAGACTGGAAAAATAATTTGTCTGCCACAATGAAGTAATCCTCAATGGAAAAATTTTCAAAACCCTTGGAAGAAATGTCCATGCACCTGTACATAGCTCTCTTAAAGGCATTTGATTTAATGTAACTTGTTTTGGGTTAATTTTGAAATCCTTTGCCAAGTGAGTGGTTATCTGTCTTTAATTTTTCCTTGATATTAGCTTTGATTACTTTCAGTGGTGCTGTATTCAGTTCAAATGATCTGGCTCCTTATTGCTTAAAATTCCAAGGGCAACTAATTCCTATTAAAGCAGATGTATCCAAGGTAATCCCTTTAGGCGTACTAAACTGGTTTTGTGGCACTTTTTTCGTTATGGTCAGGGACACATTAGGAAGAGCAACATTGTTGCACAGTTCCTTCTGCAAAAGCCTCTTTTGCTCAGGAGGTCTAATGTGAGGTTATGCCCTTATACACTGAGCATGTTCTTATTTGCACCAATTTCAGATAGTTGCATAGCTTAGAGACTTTTGTACAAAACAGCAGTGGTGCTCTACAGAAGATTCAGCACATTGGAGAATCTGGATGGTAGGGATCCATTCCAGGTTCTTTTGTTGACTTTTTCTGTGATCCAAGTCATGTCACTTAATTCCCTTTTCTTCCACTTGTAAAACAAGTATAATCAGACATATAATTAGACATTTTTGCAAGAGCTTTGAAAACTAAAGAGTTCTCTGTTCCATGTACATGGAAATCCAGGTAGGTGTGTTTGCTTAAATACATCTATCAGAAAACGTGCTTAAGAGGCTTTCTTGCTTCTTTGGTCTGCAGAAGGGTGACATCATTGATATAATCAGCAAACCCCCCATGGGCACTTGGATGGGCCTGTTGAACAACAAAGTTGGCACTTTCAAATTTATCTATGTGGACGTGTTAAATGAAGAGGAAGAGAAGCCGAAACGGCCCACCAGGAGGCGTCGAAAAAGCAGACCACCCCAGCCCAAATCAGTTGAGGATCTCTTGGATCGCATCAACTTAAAGGTCCGAATTCTCTCTCTCTCTCTCTCTCTGTTTATCCTTCAGTTTTGCTTAGGGGAAGGAGGCCACACCTTTTGAGTTGTTGGTTTGGAAAGTTGCACATCAGACCCATAATCCTAAGGATTGTGACACCACTTAGCAGAATCAGGTCTTAACTGCAGAGTCAAAATAGCTGAGGCCAGGCAGAACTGCCTGTCAGGATCGATGAAGTGCCTCAGGCTGCAAGCCATGTGTACTCAGAGACTGTAAATCATTGCATGGTATGGCCACTAGCTAACACTCCAGAGGCAAGCAAAACGTGTAAAATAACAATGGTTATCCTGTCTCTAAAGAGGACAAGGTTTTTCTACATTTCTGTTCAGAAGCGCTAGGGATAGATTGGTGTGGCTGTCATTCACCCTTCATACTTCTCCCCTCATACAGAGCCATGTCATACCAGGCGTTCAGGTAGCGTGATACCCCGACCATTTAATATAGTTCATTTCAAATACAAAAATATGTGCAGCATTCTAGTTCTGCCACAGCTACTTCTCTGAACCCTGAGCAGTGTTTCTACAAACTGTAATACTATAATTTTGGTGCTGTGCGCTGGTTTGCATTTGCTTAATTACAGGGTTTTTTTGCTGGTTGCAAAAATCTCATCTAGTATCTTTATTGACAAAATAAATTGAATAAATATGTTGTCTTACAATTCTTCTCTATTTTTCTCTCTTTTTTTCCCATCTGTGCAGGAGCACATGCCCACTTTTCTATTCAATGGTTATGAAGATCTGGATACCTTTAAGCTTTTAGAAGAAGAAGATTTGGATGAACTGAACATCCGAGATCCTGAGCACAGAGCTGTTCTTCTCACAGCAGTGGAACTTCTACAGGAATATGATAGTACGTGGGATGTTTGAGGTTTTATGTTTTACCAGAGCTCTGCCAAGAACCTTGTGAACCCCTTAAAGCAGAAAACTTGTTTTAGGTTTTGATCTTTTTTTTTTTTTTAATCTAATGTAGTTATGTCCAGGGTAACCCTGAGTAACATGTTAGATTTTTGAGGAGTGACTTAAGACTTGCTTTTGTTCTTCCAAAGTTCTTTTGTTCGCGTAAGCTCTGCCACCCAACTTACTCAATTAATATCAAGTGTAGTATACATAATGCTTTAGAATACTGATATTCAAGAACAAATCCTGAGATAACCTACTCAAAAGAAGGCGCTGACACAGAGAATAGGAAAGAAGAGATCTTCAGACTAGAGGGATGAGATTAAGATTATTAAGGGTAGAAGAAGGTTCAAAGCCCAGAGAGCTGTGGAGAAGTGTAATGTGAATTAATTTTATCTGTACATACATATGGTTCTTGGACTGTTAATTGCAGGATTGTACAGGTAGCTTCAGGTTGTATGTATGACAACACAGTCATTTTCAAAGGGAGCAAATATATCAGTCAAATGCAAAGAGTGAAAGACAGTGACCCACCTATCTAATGTGCAGGACTGTGATTTTGCCCACAGTACATGTGATGTCAGGCACGTGGCTGCAAAGAAAGGGAAAAGTGGAGTAAGCCATAGCAGTCAAATTCGTTGTTGTCTTTGCCACACAAGAATAAGCAGGGCATAGTTGCAGCAACCTAAGACAGTGCTGAATTTCCCCTTCATCCCCAAGTGTCAGCGGAACATTAGTCTCCACCAAGCAGAATCAGCGGAATGGATTGTGTGAGGGCTTTCTCAGCTGCTTCTGTGCAAATTCCTGTGTTTTAGCTTAAACTGCCATAGCAGCACTTTAAACAGCTGCTTGTTAAGTGGGCAGTGCTTAATTCAATTATAGTGATATGTGTGGTTAGTATCTTTTGACAATGCTGTGTGGCCCAAGTGCTCAATGACATGTAGCTTTCTTGCTCATTTCCCAAAGAATCATCTGCTCTTTCTTTGCCCTTCTCTACCCCCACAATTAAGCCACAGTTGCAGAATTAGGTTCTTTTCAGTAATATCAGAGTAGCTTTTTGTCACCCAATATGAGCTTCTCTTCATTATTTTCAGACCTATTAAGAATGCTTACTTCCCTGAAGAAATAATTTTTTCAGGGCCCTTCAATTTTGGTTTGAAAACCTGAAGATGTGGTGATTGGAAAGTACAAATTCCAGCTTCAAGTCAGGGTGATGAGGAGAAAGAGAACTGGGAACCAGACAGCTCTAACCTGGAAGAGGCAACAGTGCATGGTTCCACCCCATAATTAACTGTCATGTGCTGAGAGTAGGAATTGGAATAGCCATTTCTGACATTTCATTGCTGGGGAAAAAAACCACAGCATAAACTGTATCCTCGCATCATGAGATTGGTTTTCTGTATCTTCAGCTCCAGATATAGCTTCTTTACAAAATATGATTTCTGACAACATACTCTGAGTAAATTCCTGGAATCCATTCTATGCAGCCTGAGTGGACCACACTTGGGTGTTGGCTTTTTGCATAGACCAAGGAAGGAAGGAATTAGTACCACTAGTGTCTTCGTCCTTTGTTAGTGGACAGTATCTAGAGTGCCAGCCCCACTCCTGATCCTTCCTCCTCTGGGTCTTCTCAAAAGTAATTCAGAGTTAGGATTTTATTCATTTTTACTTGACTTGGTTCTTTTCAGTGCTCTTTTCTTCTTTTTTTGGGTGTTGGGGGGTTTTTTAGGTCTTAGAAAGAACTTTTTACACCATCATTTTAAATATATTTCCATGGTTTTAACTTGCGCACATGAATTACATTCTGCTTCATTATGTACCATGCTGCTCCCTCACACTATTGCTGAGGCTTTTACTTAATCACTTACTGAAAAAGATGAATGTTTCCAGCATTTGTGATGGCTTTTCCTAATGTTCACTCTTTTATAAAACAGTAGTCAGTTAATACAACAGGAAAGATCATAGAATTACTTAGGTTGGTAAAGGATCATCAAGTCCAACCAAGTCCACCATGTCCCTAAGTGCCATA
This sequence comes from Empidonax traillii, assembly GCF_003031625.1. Taxonomy (NCBI): domain Eukaryota; kingdom Metazoa; phylum Chordata; class Aves; order Passeriformes; family Tyrannidae; genus Empidonax; species Empidonax traillii. The sequence continues at coordinate 486,499 of NW_020955400.1, read as the reverse complement.
TCTACACACCTTTTAAATACCTCCAATGATGGTGACTCAAGCACTGCCCTGGGCAACCCTTTCTAGTGCCTGACCACCTTTTCAGTGAAGAAATTTTTCTTAATTCACAAGCTAAACTTCCCCTGGCACAACTTGAAGCCGTTTCCTCTTGTCCCATCACTTATTACTTGGGAGAAGAGACCAACCTCCACCTGGCTACACAGCCTTCTTTCAGGTAGTCATAGAGGTCATTAAGGTCACACTTGAGCCTCCTTTTCTTCAGGCTGAACAACCCTAGCCCCCTCAGCCACTCCTCATAAGACTTGTGCTCCAGACCCTTCACGAGCTCCATTGCCCTTCTCTGGACACACATAATAATGATGTTTGAAATGGAAGGTTGAGAAGTTCAGTCACATTTTCTGTTTGCCTATTTTTCACTGTATTCTCACATCCTCTAGGTAACAGCGACCAGTCAGGATCTCAGGAGAAACTTCTCATTGAAGGCCAAGGCCTAACCGGATGCTCTCCTCGGGATTCTGGCTGCTACGAAAGCAGTGAAAACCTGGAGAATGGTAATGGTGACAGCAATGAGCCTTAAAATTCCTTCAGTCTATTTTTTCAGTAGATAACTTCATATACTTCTCCTCCTGTTCCTAGCTAACAAAAGCTACTTCATACTTGACTTTCTCCTTTGCTCTGACTACCTCTTTGCCTCTTGGCTTAAGCCATTGGTTTTCATTGCTACTGTTAATAATTTATTTATTTGCACTGGTAGGAAACAGATCACATTTCACAAACAGTCTTTCCTTTGTGATCCTAGGGCAGCGGGCACTCTCACTACCACTCCCTGCTTTCTCCACTCCCAGTCGTATTCTCCTGCCACTGTGCCTCTTGAGGCTTGCACTACTTGCACACCAATAGCCCTTGTCTAAGGGATCACCAATGGAGAAGTCTCTGAACTCTGATGAGATTAGGAGGATTATTTCTGTTAAGAAAAAATGTCCTCTGGTTTAGGCCATATTTTTGCGTTTGCTCAGGTTGCATGTTGCATTCTTCTCTGATCAGAACCCAGCTGCCGAGATCTAGGACTTCATAGTGTGTGAATACTACAAAGTTAAATTAATTGAGAAGTTGGAGGGAAATAAATTAAAAGAAAAAATTGCTAATGATATCAGTTCCCTTTGCCTTATCCTGCATCAGTAAAAGGTGATGCAGTGAAAAATTACCAAGGCAGATGATAGTAGAGATTTTTTTGTCTCTATTCTTAAGAAACAGAGCGTGCTTTACTTGAGAGATGGTCTAAATTTGTAATTAGGAATGAAATATTAAAAGAGAAAATATTGGTTTAAGTTTGGCATTATCGGTCCAAGCATTTGAGCCATGGCTTGGCCTCAGGCTGCCTGGTTTCATCACTAACATCCAGCATAAATAGGAAACCAAGAACAGAATGAACAGATACTGTACGCCCCTTATAGTGGCCATTTTTCCAGTTTAAAATATGAGCTAAAGATCTTTCTCTTAGTATGTGCATTTTCTGTCAGTCTGCCTCTCAAAAATAACAATTTATTGAAGAAAATCACAATTTGCTTTGAAGCTGAATGCCTGAAATCAACAATATACTAAATTCCTGAAAGCGGGGGGTCCTTTTCCTTGAATATGAATTCACATCCAGTAGGCACACTGGAATAGAATCATAGCTAAATATATGGCATATGTGACAATTTTCTTTCATTTTTATCTCTAAATGCCATCATAATGATAGCTGTAACACTGAAGTTAAAGTGCTGCCTGTACATTTTCCTTATTTTAACAATATAATAAAACCTTTAGAAAGCAATTGGCATTGCCTGTCTGCTTAGATACTTACATTTAAACTAATATTTCTGTCTGAGTTTTCTATAATGTGAAATGCTGATGATTTTTATATTGCTTTTTATGTATGGCTTGCTGCATTTCTGTGTCATTTTTGCTCACAAATGCATTTAGTGCTTGTTTTGAAAACTGTTATGAAAAGAACATCTGATATTGGATTCATTCAGAGATTTTATCAAGGCTTGTTAATCTGAAATCTCTTCCACCTTGTTTGCAAAGTTCATGGACCATACTTGTTTATATGCATGTTGTTTTCAAAATTCATCTTTTAAGGTAAGGATAGTAATTTGTCTCATAAACATCATAATGGTGCAGATCAGCACTTCATAAAGTGCAAATGCATTCTGAAAAGGGACCAGTCTTCAGATTTTCTGGGGGGTGGTTATACATAATATGATGACTACTGTAGTGTCTGGTTTGAGACTCATACTGGATCTTTTGGTATCAGTTCAAGATTTCAGAGCTACTCTGATGTTTTGGCTAGAAAATTGTTTGCTATGTACTATAGCAGTGATCCAGATGTATGTTTTGTAAGTATTTCTCTGGGTCTCACTGCAGAAGAGTTTGGGTATTCTCTTAGGTTCCCATAGTGTACTTACAGCAGTATTGTGGTTTTATTTCAGTTCACAGAGAGCAAGGAACATATGGTTTGTGGGCTATCCCGTGTTAGACAGGAATAACCTTAGAGCAGAGCCTTAGGGCTTCAGTAAGAGCTTATATTGCACAGGAGGAGCATTTCTCACAACTTTTATTTCAGTGCCGAGATTCCTGAGTGGGTTTTCCTAAAACCAGTGTAACCCCTGATTAATATTTCAGATTGAAAAGAAGGTACATGGATTTTGTTATGTGAGCTTTTGACAGCAAGCCCTGGACAATAGGGTGAATTACTGCAGAAGTCAGACATGTGCTGGCAAATATGAATAATGGAAAGAGAACACTTCTTTCCATGCTCATTACATATTGACATTAGTGCCTGAAGGCACTAAAAAATGAATATAACATCTCTTACACGTCTTTTTAATGTGATTGCAAGTTGTTTTCAGAAGGCAGTGGCTAAGCTCCTTGGAAAGATGCAGACAGAGAGGTCTCTACTAATTCTCTGAGCTACCTGAACTCAAGATAGTAGCGAGGGGGCCATCTTCAGTGTGGGATGTGTCTCTATTAGCACTTTTTGGGAATGGTAATATTTAGTTTGAGTTGAACTGTGAACCATACAGCTTCTGAGAAACCAGTTCCTGTGTGTTTGCGTTCATCCTTGTAGGCACACCTTGACTTTAGATAAAGTAACTTTTTTTGATGAGAGTCTTTTCCTCATCTCTTCTTAAATGTAACCTCCATTTTCTTTTCTAGTTTTCTTTGTTTTTTAAACTCCTTGAGTAGAGTAAGATGCAGGAGAATGCAAGCTATTTCTTTTTAGGTTAAACAGGTTCTTTCATTCCTATGCAAGGCAAGCAGTGTATATTATTCAAAAGCCAAGCACTGAACTTCTTTCAGGATAACACTTTGAAGGCAAGCTACATGAGAAGAAAGCATCTATTGCTTAAAAGTACACTACATTACTTTAGTTCTGATGTAGTTAGCAAAACCTCTCAGATTTCTAAAAGGATCAGGTCCTTTAATTGGCAGCTATTGATTGCCTTTTATTACAGACTTTGGATATCATTTAGCCAAATCTTTTGGTTTGAGGTTTTGGCTGTTTGGTTTTTTCTTTTCCATTGGAAAAAGAAATTTTGAGCTTTATCTATCTATCTATCTATCTATCTATCTATATCTTGATTTTAGAAAGCTTACTGTACATGGTGGAAAATATCCCTGTTACCTGAAAAAAATAACTGTTCAGGATGTGCTGTTTTTCTGAGAGGTCATTGGCTTTGAGACAAATTTAATTCTGTCTTGTTAAAAAGAAAAAAAAATCTCTATATAGTATTTGAGAAAAGACCTTGTATTTCAAGTAATGAATACTCTAGTAGGCACAGTCCCTTTGATCAGGATTTTTCTGTCAAGCAGAGTTGGTGGACTTCACTATTTAAAATCAGTGGTGCATATCTCATAAAAATATAAAGTAAAGCTTACAAAGAACATGTGGTTTGTATTGGCATCTTAAGTGTTTATAGTAAAACACCAAATCTCTAAGACCTTCCACTTTGATAACACACGTGACATGAGACATGAGACTAACACTAATACTAGTCACACTTGAAACTCCCTTTTGAAACATTTCTCCATCTCATGAGATCTTTTCCTATAAAACTCTGCTGTTCCTAGAAGTATTTTAATAAAGGAGCTGGTACTAAACCAGTCTTCCTGCACTTTCTTGTGCAGGAAGGGTGACATAGGGTGTCAGTTCTAACTGTAGGATGCTTCTACATGAAAAAGATTTCTATGAGCTAAACCTCAAATCTCTGCAAATTGGAGAATAGAAAGGTTATTAAGTATTTTGGATATCTTTTACTTTTCTGGTCACATTTACTAGTTCTTCACAAATAAAGCTGAAGTTCAAAAATACATATGCTTAAAATGGCACTGAGTTTTTGTACATTTAGAGTTAACAAAGAATAAATCTTTTTTTTTTCTCAAAACCATTTAGAAGTGATCTCTAATTTATGATGCATGTGATTTTTTAATGGCGAGTTTGCTTGTTTCTAGGTAAAACTCGAAGAACCTGTCTTCTGCCCTCAAAATCAGCAAGTGACCATAGCTTTAAGGATTTCAGCAGAAACCAGCTATCAAATTATCCCACGCTTCCACTGACCAAGTCAATAGAAACTCTACAGCATGGGGAAAAAGGGTTGGGTTGTGCACATCGTGCTCTGAAGAGCTCTGTCCAACCTCCAGCCACCACAGGTCTGAAGAAGAACCGCAGAAGTTTACCGGTTGCCGTCTGTCGAAGCTATGAAACTCTGGATGGACCTCAGGATGTTGATACGTGGCCAAGATCCCACTCGCTGGATGATCTCCAGGGAGAATCCAATGCTAACCTACAGGACACTAGCAAGCAAGTAGGGTCTTTTCCTCAGGATTCACTGGATGTAGCAAGAAAGGCAACTGGCTCTGCCCTGCCGCCTCGCCCTCATGGAGGCAGCTGTATGGTAGATGACTTCATGGCTAAGCAGGGTAAGGGAGCTGCTAGTTCTCAGAAGGGAAGAGCTAAGGAATTGGACTGCTCTGTAATGGAAAGTGCAGGTGGAAAGCCTGCTCCATTCCCCCTGAAAAACTATGAAGCTCAGCCTGCCTTAGTGATGCATCATGCCTCTGAAAATACAAGGATGCCTCTGGAAATACAAAGTAAAGGCTTTCATGACCTTGCACGGGCTGATTATGCTCCAGTCCTCAAGGGAGGTCTAGAAGCTGAGCAAAAAGGCACAAATGAGGCAAGAATGCAACCAAAAAATCCGTCTCAACCGCCACCTGTCCCTGCCAAAAAATGCCGAGAACGCCTTTCTAATGGATTATACCATCCTCCCATGACCACAAGTGGGAACCACTCAAGTCTAGAAGCACCGTGTTTGCCAGTAAAAAAGACCAGCTCATCCGGTCCCATTGATTGTCATGGAGTACCTGTCCATAGGACATCCTCTGAACATGAGCCCAGTACCCCTCCTAGCCCACTGCCACCCTGGCTGTCGGATCTCCCAGAGACTGCTAGTGTTCAGCAGCATGTGGTAAAGCTAGGCCCTGCTTCAGCGAGAAAAGTCTCTTGTAGCAGGGGAATGGATCTGGAAATGGTGATAGAAAACAAGTTGCAGTCTGAAGACATTGATCTTACTGAAGAACCGTACTCAGACAAGGTAAGTGGTAACCATTTCAGTGATTTCATTCTGCTGGCACTGCAAGGGATATTCTTTCATTTATTGTCTGTGATTTTTTTTTTTTTTGTGAGTAACCAACCAAAGTAAACCAAAAATCATTGAGACATTAGACATTCTATAACTCTGTCTTTACTCTCAGACTTTATGCCGAAAGTAACTCTTGTGTTGTGGGGGACTGAGAAATCCCAGACTTATTCTGAACCTTCATCTTTTCAGGCTATTGGTGCCTTGGTGGCACTGGGCATGGAAATGTCTCTTTCTCTGCTAATGTGGGGAAGTAGAGCTGAAAAAGAAAGTAATGATTAGATTTTATGTTTCCAAGAAACTCTCAATTGAGAGCATCAATTAGACATCTTTTTTGGGGTTTTTTGAGGGGAAGGAATGAGTCTTAAGGTCCAGTCCTTCCCTAAGGGATTGTTTTTTTCATTTTTTCATGGAACCTCAAGGAAAGCTCCTTCTTGCCCCCATCCTACACTTCTTTATTGGTCTGTATTGATACACTTCCTTATTTTGTCCTCTCTCCTTTGTGTCTGGCTGGGAACATTCAGCATGGTCGCTGTGGCATTCCTGAGGCTTTGGTACAGAGGTACTCTGAAGACTTAGAGCAGCCTGAAAAGGATGTTGCCACAAATCTGGACCAAATCCGGGTTAAGCAGCTGAGGAAGCAGCATCGCATGGCAGTGAGTATTTCCTTAGACCAAATTTTCTTGTTTATGAGCAGACTTTTAAAAGGACTGACTTTTAAAAAGGGAGAGTCTTGTGAAGTCCTGGTGCAAAAGTGCTCCCTATATTCATCCAGCAGGTACAACATAAATAGAGGTACTGTAGGGGCAGGATGTACCACCCTCTGTCCGAAAGGAGGACAGTTAGTGGTTGAAAGGAGAGTGGATATCCCTCTCTTGACTGAGTAATAGTCTTAGAAGTCTAAGCAGACTGCAAGCAGTGGTAACAGAGACTTGCTCATTAAGAGTGGCATGTATTAAATGCCTCTGTATTGAAATCTGAAAGGGTTTACACTCCTTTTTCATTTCTTTAACTGTACTAGTGTCTACTCCTCCTTAGCAAAAGAAGGAGGGGAAAATGATGGCTTTTTCTAAGAAAACGTGGTCTGTTTGAGGAGGTAATAAACAAAATTGGTATTTTCTTGCCTAACTGAGAAATTAAATGTATCACTCTAAAAAGTCTTGTTACTGGATATTTTTTACTGATCATAAACTAATTCAGAATGGCACATGACAGTTACATAAGCAGCTGGATACTGCCCACTGTGTCTACATTGCCAAAATTGTTGCTTCTGTGCCAAGTGATCTTAGCCTTTTAGTCCACACTGCTCTCATACTGACAAATCTGACATGAAGGAAGTTGAACCATCTGCTATGAAACTATACTAGTTTGGAAGAGAAGGAAAAAAAACCAACCAAACACAAACTTGCTGTAAAGGCAGATATGTTTGACATTAAGGATTCTCCTTTCTTTCTGTTTTTTTTCACTCCCCAGATTCCAAGTGGAGGACTCACTGAAATTTGCCGTAAACCTGTATCCCCAGGACTCATCACCTCTGTATCTGACTGGCTGATTTCCATTGGTCTGCCTATGTATTCCAGCCTGCTCACAGAAGCAGGATTCAACACACTGAGCAAAGTGCCTTCTCTGTCACAAACTTGCCTTCAAAAAGCTGGCATCACAGAGGAAAGGCACATAAGCAAGCTCCTGGCAGCAGCAAGACTCTTCAAACCTCTTGATCCGGAGGCAATTTAACATGCTCCATAGTGTGACATTGCCTGGTTGAGAATTCACTGCTTCTTCCTGCACCAGTATTGCTCTAATTACTTCACATAGCTAAAGGGATCAAGGAAGTGGCTCCCAAGGACAGGCAGATATCTTCTACAGAGGATATGAAAGTCTTTGGCAACTGAAGGAGAAGAGAAGCAACCACCAGGTAACACAGATGTGGTACTTCGCTCCCCCGTCACTCCCATCTAAAGTATTCTTATTTCAGGGTTGGCCTGAGAACCAGACAGCTTCACAGAATTAGGGACCCTTGCACATTTTCCTCAAGTTTGTGATAGTGATACTAGTAAGAGGTCTTCTGTACATCTGGGTTCCAGGTACCTGAAATCAGTCCTAAAGACCAGGTACAGGCTGAGGCGCAAATTCCAGTAGAAGCTGTTTGGCAAATGCCTTTTGTTTATTTTAGTCTAGAACTAAACACAAAACCCTCCCCGGTCATCTTTGCTGTTGCTTGGTAGAGGTCCCAATACACCACACAGCCTTTAGCTAGGCCAAAGTTAATGGACTGGAATTAGTTTTCAGCGTGGTCCATCTCTGTCACACCAATGCAACTAACCCACGGAGAGTCAGAAAGCTTCTTTTTATTTGTACAGAGCTGAGGTCATTTTTATAACTGCTTTCTAGCAATCAGCTTTTTATTTGCCTTAAAATAAACTTTTAAGCAGTTACCTAGCATTCACTTACCCATATTCACATTTCCCAAGCCTTGTTTCCACCTGTCACCCTTAAGTTACACTAAGGGTGATTTCCAGCTGAAGTAGCTTCTATAAAATGCCTCATCATAACACCTTCTGTGTTGTAGAGATGCTTTTACAAATGCAGGGTTATGCTAGGTTTTGATTGTCGGGTTAACTTCTTGTTCACTACCGTCTGCATTTAATGTTGTTACTAAACTGTTCCAAGATATACTGCCTTGTATATATGTAACTGCTTTTCATTTTAATCATATTCTGTGTACTGTGTTTTATTGTCAATCATTATGCTGCAGCTTTGACTTGGTATCCTGACCATATTGATTCCAAACAGTGGATTTCTGCAAATGAAGAATCACTTGCATTGAAAAAGCAAATTGTGTCCCACAGAAATCATCAAATCCAGTAATGCCATTGCATGGACGAAAAAGATTCTATTATAGTCTCATGAATGACACTGTGAGTTTCAGAACAGTTGATACCCATCCTGACTGCGTTAATGTTACCTCTCACTAAAGGAGAGCATTGTTCTGGCAAATGTGGTGAACCATTTTTCCATGATGTTATATTTTTCTGCCTAAATCCATGTGAAATTTCCCAGTCACCCATATGGCTAATAACAAATTTTATTTTTCTATATTGGGTACACATATACCAAATACAGATTATCATGAATAGCACATAACCAGCTTATCCTTTGGGGTCTATATATAGTGTGTCCTTCAGCTTCTTGTAATACAAATACTCCATGGAAGGCAAAGCAAGCTTACTCTGGCAGGTAAAGGGGAGGTAGTGTAGAAACCTGGGCACAGGGCAGCATGTGTGACTATTTCCAGTATCAGTTCTGATGTCAATTTACTGTATAAAACCAGACAAGGCGCTTTGCCATTTGTTGCCTCAGTTATCCCAGCTTCATACTGAGCTAATGATTTCTCCACATAAAATGCTCTCAGATTGATGCATGAAAAATTATGTTTACTCCAGGATTCCTTACTGTATCTGATCCTTTCATGGTCATGTTTTAAGTCACAGAAATATGCATTTGACTACAGATGATAACTGATGTTGCTCCTGGTAGAATTGATAAGGTATTAGGTTTACTTTCCTCATTTTGTACTTCACCACTGTCTACTGCAAACCATCATATGAAGGCAACTAATTCACTGATGTAACTCGAGATTACTCTCAAGTCAATCTCTGTAATGATCTCCTTGTTGTGTGGATAATCAACATGTTCTAATATGACAGCATCAGGAAACATACAGCAAGTGGTGTTTTGTACAGTTGGTGAAAATCTGGTGTGGCCTCACTTTGAGTACTGTGTGAAATGCTGGGCACCACAGTTTAAAAAAGACATGAAGCTATTAGGGATCATCCAAAGGAGGGCCACAAGAATGGTGAAGGGTCTGGTGGGGAAGCCTTATGAGGAGCAACTGAGTTCACTTGGTCTGTTCAATCTGGACAGAGGGGAGACCTCGCTGATGGTCTTCAGTATCCTCACAGGGGGAAGTGAAGGAGCAGGTACCAATCTCTTCACTCTCATGGCCAGTGACAGGACTCAAGGAAACAGAATGAAGCCGAGTCAAGGGAGGTTTAGGCTGGATATCAGGAAAAGGTTTTTCACCCAAAGGGTGGTTGGGCACTGGAAGGGGCTCCCCAGGGAAGTGGTCACAGTACCAAGCCTGACAGAGTTCAAGAAGCATTTGGACAATGCTCTCAGGGACATGGTGTGCTTCTCGTGGTGTCCTGTGCAGGGCCAGGAGTTGGACCCAATGATCCTGATGGGTCCCTTCCAACTCTCAATATTCTATGATTCTTAAAAAAAAAAAAAAAAAAAAAGAAATGCTTTTTAAATAATGATAATTTGTCTGTTATTGGTCTCTGAGGCTTACATGGCAATTATCAGCAAGCAGGAAATGGAAAGAGTATTGAGACTTCCTGGGTTTGCTGGCAGGGATGAGAACAGAGTAGTATTAAGTAGACAGCAGCTATATTGGAGTAAGGGAAAAGTCCAAGCTGGGTATAGGCAACAAAAAAAAAAAAAAAAAAAAGGGAAACAAATTTCCTTATGTTGCAGGGAAGGCAAGTTGTATAGTAAAACTCTCCCATATTAATTACTTTCCCTGCTCTTATTAAAAGAAGGAGAATTATGGGAATAACTTGAACCTGTGTGCCAAACACTCCTGGTAAATCCATACTTCTTAAATGATTATGTGACCCAGGGAAACCAAATCACACCCATCATGACTAGAGTGAGCAGTTTGACATTTTTGAGTTTTAGTTATTATTTTGTTTTCTTTTAAAGACTGTGCTTTATGGTCTAATTTGAATTACAATTTTAGTTTATGTTTTAGTCTGAAAAAAGCCTTAAGCTTCTCAGTGTTTGAGCTTCCCTGCTGTGGTTTCAGTGATCTGTGGCATTCCCCAAGCAAGTGAGATGGTGTGTGGTGTGAGAGCCATAGCCACTTGCATCTTGCAGTCATTCAGTGCTCTAAGCAAAAGTTCACTCATTAACTCTTGGGAAGCACGGAAGAAACCTGCTGCTGGAATCTTCTCTGCTCTGCTCAGGCTGACAGTGTTAAGTATCTATCCACTGTATCTTAGGAACTCAAACAGCTATTTAACAATAGAAGCAGCAAATCCAAAATATTACTAAATGTCACCGTAACCATGAGCTTTGATCAATAACCCACTGTTGCTACCCAGGTGGCAATGCTCTCATACGAGCCTGGCTTTGGATGCAAACTGGGAGCACGATTAGAAGCCTTAAACATTGCAAACCTGCAAACAGGTCATCATCTCTAAGAGCAGCAATAGTGGTCGATTCACCAAGTCACAGCTGTGCAGTTGTACTGTATTATTTTTAGAATAAATAATACTTTCGGTCCAAGATACTTTTATCATTAATTGACACCCTGTGGGGAATCAAAACTGTTGAGCAAGTTATGTAACAACTAACAAAGTTGCACTTTCTGTATATGAAATCAATATTTAAATAACTTATTTTTCTCCATTTGCTGTTCTTAAATGATGTAAGTAGCTGTAATATACCAGTACTCAATATGTCCTGCAGTTTGCTTCAATCCAAGAAAGCTGTGTATTGTAAAGGAAAAAAAAAAGAAACAAATTATGAATGTGTAAAGATTATTGTGCTGTTTCATTTAGCAAAAAAAATGGTTGACAAAAGGGTTTTCCTGTGTATCAAAACTTGTCAATAATTATATGTCATACTGTTCATAGATAAAAAGTAAATAAATTTCCTTGGTCTCTCTCTTTTTTCGGTTGTCTTTAATTTTGCTAACAGATCTTCTATTTATTGCTCTGGTAGCAGTGCCCAGTGATTTAATTTTTTTGCTTATACCTTGGGCCCCTCTCCCTCCAGCTTACCGAGCTTCTAGTTCTTCTCCTTGTCAGCATTCTCAGCACATATCTGCAGCAGGAGAAATAGGTTTTAAAAACAAAATATTGAAATCCCAGGACTAGAAGCAGCCATCCAAATATGATACAACGTGAATCATCAGTGTCCAAACTTTGTTACATCCTGTGAATGTCCAGCTGCTGGGCTTGGGGAGATGTGTTCAAGAGGTCTCCCAGGTCTCCCCCCTTGGGAGCTTTTCACTCTTTATAATGGTATAATTAAAAAAAGGTGGAACCAGAGAAAGAGTGTATGAGTACAGTGCTCTGGAGCTGTAGTTAAAGCTATTGCCTGTAAAAAGGGATTTCAGAGCTGGTTTTCAAATGCAGCTCTGCTTCATTGGGCTGGTGAGGTGCCTCATTCCGGAGAAGGGAAGCTGTAACTGCTGAGCAGTCAGGTAATGTCTACAGTCTGTAATAAGATGCAAGTGTCCAGGTTTTGGGGCAAAGGAGCCTCAGGACATGCCTTTTGACCCTCCCAGCTCACTTGAGTGACTTCTTACTTACTGCTTCGCATTTGTTGGTCTGGTTAAATTTGCTGTGTAATTAAAGGGTGTGCTCAGCTGCCTAACAGAGTGCTGCCAGGTCCACATGGCAACAGCTTGAAGTTAATCCTTTGTGGATTTAGCCGCAAGTAACAAGGGTGGGCTGTGTCTGTGTTAGTCGTCGTTAACCGGAAGCTTAGCTCTCGAAGCGACATGAGGAGAAAAAAACAAACAAACAAACAAAAAACCAAAAAAACAAACAGAAAAAAAAAAACCCACACTTTTGGATTGGATCCAGACAGCTGGATCTTCGGTTCCTCTCAGGCAGCGCTCCCGCTCGAACTGTACAACGTGGCAAGCGGTTCGTGGGAGTGAGGTGGCGTGTCAGATGCGAACGCTCAATGTTGGGTCTCCTGTGAGGATGCCCCGGGGCTGGGCTGCGGCCCCGGGCGCTGCCGCCGCCGTGCGCCAGAGGGCACCGCGCCGCCGGCCCCGCGGGAAGCGCTGCAGCTGGCCCGCCGACAGCCTGTTTCCAAGAGTCTCTCAAGTAACAAAACAGAAATAAAAACAAAACAAACACCGCACAACGCGAAAAGCCAGGGCGCTTGCCATTTCTGCAGCTGGAAGGAGTGCTGCTTCCCGTCCAAGACTGCTGTGGTCCAGGATTGCCTTGGGAGCAGCTGAAAACACAAAGCCCCCATCTATTGCTCTCAGAGTTTTTTTTTGCTGGTGTGTTTGATCCAAATGTGTGCTAACCACAGTAGCCCCTGCCAAAACCAACCACCAGCACCCCCCGACACATACATACCTATCCTTATTCTAAAGGCTCTCTTTCCACAAGTGTTTCCACCAGAAAAAGAGATGTGGGAGAAACGCTAAAATTCTTGCTGCTAATACTTAGAAAAAGAAACTTTATCACTGAGCAGAAGCTTCACGTGTAAGCCCACAGAGACTTAAAAGCTATGACTGTAATGTTACTTATGCCACTAAAGCTACCTTATGAGTCTGCTAAAAGTTAATCTAACATTCAGAAAGTAATACAAAACAAAAGTCATATTAATTCTTAACTTTGCCCTTTTGCAGGTCCTGCAGTCTTTCACTGAACGAATGGACGTCATTATTTGTTTTCCTTATTCTGCAACACAGTTAGTTTTTGCTGAGCTTACACCCGCATGACAGTGCTTACAGGTGTAAGTGTACTAATAATGTTCAAGCCCTGACCCCAAAGCTCTGATATTACTGGGATTCTATCATTTCCATTGTTTTTGGGCCTGGCTCCAAATGGAAAAATTTTTGCACACATAAATGAACTTAAAATATTTTAACACCAAAAAAGCCCCAATCCCTCTTTAAAAACTTTTCAGGACATTTATGGAATTAGTATGCTTCCAAGTCAGACTAGAACAAAGCCCTAGATATTATTTCAAGAGAACCTTATTGCTTGGCCTGCTGCAGGTGGAATTCATGAAAACTATAAGTACCTAAGGTCAAACAGAAGGATGCCTGGTGGGATTAACTGCTTCCAAAACTGGACAGGTTTGAGTAGGAGAGAAGAGTGAGTTGGAATTACAATTTTGCTCTTCAAATAGCTTTGTTGTTTATTGAATCCAGACATTTAAGTTCACCATCTCTGAGATGAGTCCTTCATAGGCTTGGAGGTTCTGGGCTTAGCTCTTGCAAGGCAGATCCCATCCTAGGTAGGCAGAGCCCACCACATCCTTGACAAGTTCTACATTCCTTATATTGGCATGTACTGTTCTGAAATTCCCACAAGTTGCGTTTCTTCATTTAGCCACAAAATGCTTACACAGCTGTGCAAGTTTGTGAAAACAAGACCTGTGTTTATGTCTACAAATCCTGCCTTAAGGGGACACCCTTGAGAATTAGACTATCAAGCTACTACTATTTTTTTTGCTCTTTGGCTCCACTGACTCCTATGGTAATGAACATATACTCAGCAGGTTCTAAAAATGAAAGTTAGAATTTTTTTATGCTTATTAAAGTATGAGTACGCTGTTACTTAATATTTATTAGCATTCACTTTTAAAGTTCTGTCTTAAGTGGCTCATTTGCAGTTAGCCAAACAGAAAAACCATCACTATTTCTCTGCCTCGAAGAGTGAAACTGAATTGTCTCTGTCGCAAGTTCAGTGTTGATTAAAAAAAACACATGTAATGACACCTCAACCATCTGGTGAGCTTTTTCTGTACAGGACTAGCAGCGTTACAATAGCTTGTCTTTCACTTTGATATCCATATGCCAGAGTAGTCAGTGGACTTGGTAGTGAGGGCTGGGGTTAGTTCAACTTGGAGGTGTGTTCAGGTCTTAGCAATTCTACAAAGCCAAAAACCCAAATGATTGGCAGTATTGTAGACCATCTTCTATACCTGAGATGTGAGCCATTTTGTAGGTTAGCACTGGCTATCTGAAAGCAAGATTAGTGATGCTCCTGAGCACGCTAGAACTGTAGGCAAAGAGCACACATCTTTTGGTTTTCTTTTAGAAGAACTGAATTACTTGCCATCCACAGGAGCTGCTGCATGAGAAAGACTGTGTTTGCTGATAGTGACAAACATGACTGCTCCCTTCCCACCTCCCACCGTGATCAGGTCTGCTGCTGTTACAGAATGGCACAGGCTGCACTTGCTGGATTTGGAGCAGTGCAGTTTCTGAAGAGAAGAGTGGCTTAGATCAAATTCAATTACACAAATAAGTGCTTATGTGTTTAATAAACTCATCAAATGAAATAAGAGGCTCAATTCATTAAGCCACTTTCCTTTGAGAGACACTTTTTTTAGCCCCCAAGGACTGGATTTAGAACATGCCTTGAGACCAATTGCTGCCTTCTCAGTTTTCCTCTCCTCAAAGAGGGAAAGGGTTTCAGGCTGCTTTCTAATATACATGGGAATGTGAGTCAGAAATTTGCCTTTGGACACATAGGAAAACTTCTTGAAGGCATTCAAAAATCGGAGGTTCTTTTGTGTGTATTTTAGCAATTTGGTCAGTTGTCTTGCTTCAGAAATATGGGAGGCTTCTACCTGAGTCTATGAGGTTACATGCAAATTCACATCAAAAGCAATGGCTCAAGCTCCCATGCAATACCTCTCTGTGTGTAGATATGCCTCCCCTGGAGATGACAGGTGTCTGCAATAGAGTGTTCAGCCTTGCAGGCAAAACCTCAGAGCCACAGATGTTTCATGGCCAGGAACACATAAAGAGATGTTTCTGTGCTTGTCTCCATACACAGTAGACCAACATTCAGCCTCATTCCTTGCATCCTTATTGGCTGGATCCTACTGCATTCTACTGTCATGTTAGTTGTTCAGCCTGTGCGAAGACCAAAGTCAAGGTTTTGTTCAAGTTCTGGTTGTTCGTTGGTGTTCACTTAAGTGTGTTCACCAAAAAAAAGTGGCTCTGTGATCCCTTGTGCAAGCAGCACCAGAGGTGTAAAGTGGCACAGTGAAAATGCAGCTAACATGACACTGATTTGGTGATACCTAATCAGAGCCTCACAAAGATCTCACATTCAGCTGGGAAATAGAGATGGGAAAACAAACCAACCAGCTGGAAACCTTTCAAGATGGTAACTATTTCTGCTCATTTTTCCAGGTGTAGGTACTTTGCTGAGAGCTTGTGTTAAGTTCTTTGAAGTCAAGATGCAATCTGGAGAAGAGAAATTCAGTTCAATCAGGTAATTGAGAGAGCATTCTTGCCAGATGCGCTCCTCAATTCTGAGAAATGTTGCTCCTGCTACCAGGAGCATTGGATCCTGAGGCACAAGCAGTGAAAGGCCCAGGAGAGCAGCAAGTTGCAGCAGCTAACAGTGAAGTCCCACAGATACTGTCGTCTTGATGTAAGTAAAATAAATCTAGATAAATCCTATTTAGAGCAAACTGCAAAAGAGCAACTGTCAGGTTGCACCCTGAGGCTTATGCAAGGTTTGCACAGTGCCAGGGTAGGAAACATTTATTTTCTGTTATTTTCAATATCAGCCCCGATAGTCTTCCTTACCTCTGTTTAGTCCTGTGTGTGCTGTGGGAATAACATTTACAAGCTGTGCCTCTCTTCTTCCTTCATGCCCTCCCAGGGTGTGCCTAAGCCACCCAAGTGCGGCAGTCCCTCCAAGCAGCCAAAGTGAAAATCCGTCTCTGTGGTAGTCTTGGCATGTGTTTGCCCTGGCTGCATTAAGGACGGGGGAAGGAAAAGGGATTAACCAGCTCATGGAACAGCTGAGGTGGTAGTGAGGCATACTGGGAGAGACCAGAGGGAAAGAAGGAAAGGCTGGATGAAGAAACTAGTGGAAGGATGGTGAATGTCATAAAAATAAGAGCAGCATTTCTTACCTTCTGCAAACACAGAGGTCTCACATTCTCAGAGGTATATTTGGTGTGAATTAGGCAAGGCTGTGCATCTACTTTTCAAAGAGGAACTACCTAAAAATATATGAAGAATTTAAGGAAAAGAAGAAAGTTCCCACTTATTTCCATGTGTGGAAACTATGTGCTGGTATCCCCTAGACTGGGCATCTCATGGCTCAGGACAATTGCCACTGGACAAGGTGAGACATCAGGCTCTCACTGTGGAACGCTGTTCTATGTTTCTGAGTCATTCTGATCAGGCTGTTGCTAGCTCTGAATCACAACATCCAATTCATCCTTCCTCACACTTAGCAGTGGGAATATAAAATAGATTATTAGTTTTCCCAGATATATACTTTCTTCTCACTGGCTTAACCTATAAAGAAAATAGGAGCTGCAAGATTTGTCATCACTTTTGCATTAACTACCTCTAAAACCAAGGGCTTTTTAAAAAAACAACCAAACAAAATCCGAACAATGACAGTAGATAGAATGAGCAACCACACACTTGTTGCTAGCAAACCAATTACCAAAAAGCCAGTGTGAGCATGTCTGAATCATATTTGCACAGAAACACTGTCACTTGGTGCTGTTATCTGCATCCCATGCAAACCTGCTGTTTCCTTCAAACTCCTCTTTTATCCAAGGTGGAATGCAAATAGTAATTGATGTCTGCTACAAGGCCCTGGAAAAATAAACTGTTCTGAAGGTTTGCTGCTTTTATCTCTGTTACATAAAAATCAGATATTTGACAAAAGGCTCCATCAGTTCATACTTTTAGAAATCACAAACCTTCAAAACAAATGTGTAAATGAAATGATGAAGAAAACCTGTGAGGACTTATTAGCAAAATACATTTGAATCTCTATTGATTCACTGCCGTCCCTTCACTTTGTTGCTCACTGACTTGTCACCCTTTTCCACAGAAGGATGTATCCTACCTCCCTCCAGGTAACCTCACTGGACTACATGTCTCTCTGCCTGCGTAGCCCTGAGCTGGGACACAGAATGATGAG
Organism: Empidonax traillii; assembly: GCF_003031625.1. Classification (NCBI taxonomy): domain Eukaryota; kingdom Metazoa; phylum Chordata; class Aves; order Passeriformes; family Tyrannidae; genus Empidonax; species Empidonax traillii. Next base: position 469,083 of record NW_020955400.1, on the reverse strand, counting down.
AAGCACTTCTGCCATCTCTGTGTCATGCAATGCACGACTGGTGCCCCAAAATCCATACCTCACCTAGCTCCCCGAACTGAAGGGAAATACCATCACTTATACCCACCTTAAACCCCACGGAAGGCTCTGGTGACCTGGGCACGTGGGACAGGTGAGTAGCTAAGCTGTCAGCTGAGGCAGGCTCCCTGCCAAATTTGACATGTTCTGTGGGTTTGCTCTTACCGTGATAATTCCAAAAATGGCCCTGGAGCAATGTAAATGAGCAGACTAGGCACAGACACTGTGGCACAGCTACCTTCTGGAGAGAAGGTCAGACAGAAGGGAGAGCATTCAGCAAGTTCTGTGCTATTTTTTCTTCACAAGAAATACAACACTTCAAGAGCAAGTCTAATTCTGAATGAGAAGATGCAAAAATTTACATTTTTACCTCCCAAGTCTTCTAAAAAAATCCATGTAAGAGACATAACTAAAACAACCAGCAGCCACTAAGACTTTAAAATCTTGCCCTTCTCTGAAAAGCACTGTCATTTCCACATTCACTTCTCAAGTCTTGTTCTGCTGTTCTCATGCTGACCAGCAATATAATAAAACACTACTCGAATAATTCACTTGGATAAAGTTTGAAGTCTAAAGTTGGACTCAGAATATATAAATAAAGCCCCCACAGACCTGTATACAGAGAAGTGTCTTCACATGACTGTTTTATTGGCCAAGTGCTGCATTGCCATCTACTGGAGAGTAAAGAAATAAAATGCAATAAACAGCTACTTCATAGTGAGGGAACTACGTTGCCTGAGCATTTTTTGCTTTAGCTTTCCCTGCTTTTGTACATGCAAGTCTGTGATGGCCTATAAAATTGTTTCTCTGTTGTGGTAAAGAAGTTCTAGTCTTCACTATCTTCAAAGTTAGACCGCATGAATACTACTTTTAAAACTAGGCACTTAAAAAAATTTTTTAAAGATTTCTTCAAAATAAGCATATATGGTCCATTTCAAGCTGGAATTACTAGATAAGCAGCAAGTAAAAATGCTGCTAACGATTAAAGCTTTCTTAGATCTGAGCTACTGTATTTGTGTGACCTTTGTGGTCTTGCAGTTGTAAGAATGGCTACTGGATAGCTAAATAGTATTACTACTGAGAGATAAATTACTACTGCTAGCAGAATATATGCCAAAGGCAAATTAAAGTGAAATATCTAAAGCTTTCTCCCTCTGTCGATGTCCTTTTGCCTATGAAATGAATCTGAGTAGTTAAGCCTATTAATATACAGTAATCTCTTACTGCTTTCCATTTATTTTTTTTTAAAGACCGTAAAGTCAAATGTTCTTAGAAGATAGAGAGAAGAACAATTACAACTGGTGGTACAGGCTCAGCTCACCCTACCAAGTGTGGTATAACTACCTTGATGAGCTGAATGTGTTTCCTGTAGGATGCTACTCTCACTCACTGCAGAACCTGACCCTGCATTAAGAAAGAGGTTGTCCAGGTGGTAGATTTAAAAGAAGGGGGAAAAAAATAGATCTATAGGACTGTGGACCACATTACTGAGGAAACTTGGGGCAGATGTCAAATGAGGCAGATAGGGGCAGTAACAGAAAGAATGGTTTCATGGCGATGTCAGTTGAGGCTGGTTTAAGTCATAGAAAATATGAAAAAAAAACATACTTTGTTTAAAAAGGCAGACAAAGATGGTTGAAAGGCTGGCTGTATTTCAAGAAAAATATGCTACAGCCACCACAGCTCTTTTGAGTCCTTCTGCCCACCTGGACCTCATCCCCATCTTTCGTTATATCTGTCCTTTGATGATTCCATGTTTTCACTCCCCTTTTTCTCCTCATGACCTCTTCTTGCTTACCTTGTCATCAGATCATCTTTCACTTGTTGCAGTCTATTCCTCTCTGCTAAATACCACAGACATGAATGTTTCACTCAAGACAACTTATTTGCTCATTGCTGCTAAGGCTCAGCTGGTGCAGCAGGAGAAACACATTTTGGGGAATATCCCATCCAGATCCTGCAGCGTTATGGCAAATCTGTTGAAAAGATTCACATGGTGTACAGTGGCTGCAGCCAACATCAAGATTCGCTTTAAGCTGGACCATTTTCAGTGAAAAATAAATAAAATCTTCTCGTCAGTTAAATGTTACATTTTAGCAAGCAAGCAAAGGATCACAGAAGTGATGAGACCCGGGCCTTCCCAGTAGCTGTGATACTAAAGCAATGAGGCAGCAAATGCTCAGTGAGAAAAGGGGAGTAAATGCAGTTGAGGGATTATTGTTGTTGTTGCTATTGCATCATTTTTCTTAAATAGTCAAATGATTTTTCTTACAGGAGAAAACAGAGCAGTCTGCAGCTTAACCAGGGGAGTGCAGCCTTCCAGGCCTGGACACTAATATGTATTAGAATAGCACATATTGGTTTTATTCTCTGCCTCTAATGCAGAGTATGCTGTATTCCTTCTGAAGAAAGTATATCACACCATCTGACTTTGGTCATATTCCACTTTACAGCAACCCTTAAGAGAGGGACAAATCTCAGTGTTGGGCAATGTATGACTGGAAGTCAAAACCAAAAAGGGTAACACTATGCTATTAGTACATTTATCCTCCAGACTCCAAGTTAGGTGATCAGCCTATTGGTTGAATTTTCTGTGAAGCAGTTTGGATATTTTTCCATTTTGATGATACAGTATTTCTTGAAAACAGAGACAAAAAGCCAAACGGGGTGGGGAGCTGGGGAAGTTTCCAAGCAGCTCTGAGAGGCAGTGTGAAAGAGACAGAAATTTCATAAATAATATTATTTTGCTTTTTTCCAGTAAATTTTCTGAGGGTCATTAAAAAAAAGCTCTGCAATTCACTGTCATTCAATAACATTTCACGTAGCTCCCTCCAGCCGAGGGGTGCAGGCAAGGGCTGTGTCACAGCAGCAGCTCATCAGAGCCTCGTTAGCCACCAGGTCTGACGTGAAGGTACCAAACTGGAGAAAGTCCCACGTCTGCTAGAGCACTTCCCTGTCCTCAGATCTAAAATCTGAGCTTAACAGTAAATTATCACTGCCTTGATTTTGTGTCTTGCTGACAGGGGCTACTTTATATTTGTCTGAAAATGAGTGTTCGTGTTCTCCTTTCCTCATCCTGAGTCAACTCATACCTCCCTCTGTGGTTTAGATAGCAAAGCAATTCACCCTGGATAACCAGCTGTGCCTCTTGCAGAGGGAGCAAGAGAATGAGAAGTCTGTGAACTACTTTTTGCAAAACTTTTTAATAGTCTTATTCAGAGATTACAGCCAAGCTAACGTTATTTCTGTAAATTTTGTTATTTTCTCTTTACAACAGCAAAACATACTGATATTCTTCAATACACTTAAAAGGGCTGCCCTGAATTAAGGCACTTATTTTGTCCATCCTGAACCATCAAAATCATAAAACAATGTATTGCTGGCCCTGGTGTCATAAGGAAGCCTAGCATATATCTTGATATAATTACCCAAGCATGGTTTTGTGTATTTATTTATTTGTTTATTTATTTATTCTGTGCATCCTTTGCCTTTAGTGATGTGTCTTGAGGACAAGAAGACAGATTTTTCCCATCTAAAATATGCACATTCAGCCTTCATTATGCACAAACAATACTTGTACTCTGTAGCTATCCTCCTCTAATTCTTCCAGGGGCTCCAATGACCCTAGCAACTGTCTTTTCATTCCCTACTCTCAGTACTTTCTCTTCACAACATGAGCCCTATTTTAGCCTCAATTGTCTTAAAAATGAAGCACATGAAGTTCCTACCCCTGACATGTGCCCCTCTTCCCCAGCCGTAGCACTAGGCCTACCACGCAGACTGCTCCTGCCTTCCTTGTGCCTTTGGAGGGACACCTTTTTAGGGTGGCCTGTGTTTTGGGCAAACTTCACTCTGCACTAGGGCAAATCTAGGAGTGCCTTGCCACAACTGGAAGAGTCCAAGAGGACATTTCTGGACTTGCTATAAGGCAAATGTGGGTCCAAGCAAAGCACTGCTCTTTCAGCACAGTTACCTGAGTTAGTAAAATATAATTGAATAAATTCCTTCCTAATTTAATAGTTGTGGAGTTTGCATGTTTATCTATATCTTATCTACTGAATGTCATTAAGGACATTAAGGATACCTTCTATCTCAGAAAACAATGTGTCAGAATTAGATGCAGTGCAGGATGAGGACAGGGATGGTCAATGCAGCAGAGCTTTCCTATGAAGAGAGACTAAATAGCTCTGAGGTCTAAATGCAGATACTAAGACAAGATGGAATGAAAACCAGTGAAATGGTGATGGCCAGGAAAAATGTGAATGGAGAACATTTTGCTCAGGGTTTTCACAATGCAGTGAATAACTGATATTAAAGCAGAAAAAGGAAATAATTGTTCATGACTGTGTAGTTAAATTGTGGCATTTCTTACAGCAAGATGTTTCAGAGGCCATGAGAATTAATGAATTGGAGAGAATGAGGAATATAGCTTTGTTTATGGCTGATTACGGTGTGCGTGCAGGCTTTAGATCAGGACATACTTAAACTGCAGGGAGCTGGAAGAGTGTACTGGGGAAGAGGTTTCATACTCTTTTCACATAATTAAGATCCATCTGAAAGAAAGATACCAGGATGAATAAACCCTTAGTCTGACATAACACAACTGTTCCGATGTTAATGCATTTGGGAGACTTAGTGGTAGACTGGAAGGTGCAGCTTGAACTGTCTTCCTTGTATCTCATTTTTTCCATAGTCCAGACCAGTGGTAACAACATGGATTTAGCCACAGTGGTCAAATAGGAGATTGCTTTTATTTTGGCTAAGAGCAATCTGCGGTATCTCAAACCCCAGTTTAATTGCCCAGAACCCTGTGAGGATTCAAATGGGTGAGGAAACAGCCTTTCCATTAAAAACTGAGTCGCTCACTACTGTGTCACTCTGTGGGACATTTCAAGCTTCAAGTGATGCCAACAGCTGCAGCTGAAAAGTGATACCTCCTGGCTGACAGTCCATTTTCATTTACAATTTATGGAGCTTAGTGTTAATGTATGACCTTAAACAGATGCTGCTCTCCTCCTTGCATGTGATAATGAAGTTGTGACAAAGTCAGGAGTACCTGATGAGTAGAAAAGGAAGCAGAAGTGTTTCATTGTAAGGGTTACCTCATCACAGGGAGATTTTGGTGAATTAAACACCTTCACAGTGGGTGACATAAACGGGGCTCAGACACTATCTCTGACCTCTCATTTCTTCCTTCCAGGTTTCTGCCTATAACATCTCACGAAGTGGGAAGCAGAGAAACTATCCATCCCATTTAGTCCAGACAAATTCCAGATATCTATTTTTTCTGTTATTCCAATTACTAATTTTTCAGGGTCAAAGTGACCACAGCAGACATGGCCAGACCTCCAGCACCTCTCTCTGGGAGAGACTGGGGGCTGTCACAGCTTGGAGGGGGGACCCCGGTGGAGCATCCTCAGCACCAGTGGCCAGCCCTCAGTGCTCACTGTCCCCTTTTCCAGCAAGTCCTCCTGGTATACACTCATCCGGGCTCTGTTTTAATGCCATTCCCAACAAATAAACAGCTCTTTGCAACCCACAAAGCCCACACTCACCACCCACAGCCTGCACATTGGAGCCTGCTCCCTGCTGTTGTTTCTTACAGGAAAATAGCTAAAAATCCCTCTGTCGGTGCCACGTTTTTCCATGAAAAGGGCCTGTCATGATTAAGTATTTGCGCATGAGGGAGTTTTCCAAGCTTGAGCAATCCATCTGGCAGCAGTACACAACGCTGTAAGATTTGTTTCTGCAGTACAGGACCAAGAGCTGATTTAATTGCATTAGTCACCAAACAGCAGTACCACTGATCTTGGACCCAGAGCACTGGCTGGCCAGCAAGTCTTATGGTTATTTTAACTTTGTTTGTTTGACCTTTTCAGTGATCCAGACCCCTCGAGGAGCTGAAGAATGCTTCATCCCCCGCTGTTGCCTCCGAAACGCAGAGCAGATAGGGCCAAGTGTTAGGCTAAATATCAGGATGCACAGGCTGAGTAATGGTTCATCTTCACAGGGGAAAAGTTTGCCTCTTACTGATTGATTTTAAAGAAACCAGTTTTCAAATAGTGACTGCATTTGATGGGAAAGAAGGAAATGGAGCTGAGTAATGTATATTGCTTTGAGGATCACTAAACATTTCTTTATTTTATTTATTAACTGTGAGATTTCTTTATAGGCAAATGAATCTGCAGATCTGTAACAAAACCAAAGCCTGACATTCTGACCCAGATTCAAGTTATCCCAAAGTCTGTGGGTGTTCAATTCATGTTATCCACTGGTTCAAGCAGGACAAAAAGAAAGAAGCTGAAAAAAGTTGTATCTTAGGAGAAAGTTTTCTAAGTTCAGCAGGGCTCTCTCTTTCAGGGAGATCATTCAAAGAAACATATTGTGTACTTAATACCATTACTTGCTACAATTCCCTACATCGTGGACAAAGTTCTGCACAAGTTTAAGTCTCCAAATAATACTTCTAAAAAGCTGTTTACTGCCAGACCATTATTTTTTTAACCTCCTGAGCCAAACTCTCTCAAACTGCACAGCATCTGGGGAGGAAATTATTGCTCCAACTGCCAGTGTCAGGACAGATGCCAGACAAACTTTGCTCCACAGAGTGGTATCTCACTCACTGCTGTCTGAACAACACACTTGACTTGGAATCCTGTACTCCTCAGCTTTCGGGAGACTGCTTGTCAAAGCTGAGTCGACACAAGAATTTGTACATGAGGAGCCGTAACACAACTTGCCTTTAACTCCTCTCACTGACTGGATTACTCCTGCGTGGCACGTTCAAAAACAAGAAAAAAGCCACAAGGAATTTACACCAAGTGATCTGTAAAACTGTGATACCAGCAGACAAGTCACATAAAAATAAGGATGACATAGATAAAATTTGTTATATGATACCTGATGTTAGGAAACTCCATGCCCTATGGAGTTTGAAAGACCACCAGAAAACCCATAACTTTGATAGCCCAAAACAGTCAAATTCTGGCAAGCCACTAGAAGAATCAGACCTCTGTTCTAATAATCAGCATCTCTTAGGATCTTGATACATTTTGACAGTTGATTATTTTTAAAAGATTCCCACACTACTGAGTTTTGCGAATGACAAAGATGATCTAAATGTGCTAATGGGATATTTGTTCCTACTCCACCAATGAACTTACAGGTTGTTTCTTCCGAAGCAGGAATAATTACCCCTAGGGGTAAGGCTGCTTTTAGCTGGAAATACTTTACTGTTTGAAACCTCTTGATTAACACTTCTTGGGATTCTGTAAATAGCTGGAGAGGAAGACATCTGTGTTCAGATAATAGACACTTGTGGATTTGCTGTCGGAGACCCGTAGTTCCCAGAGCAGCATCACTAAGAGATCCCTGTGAGCCAAAGGAGATGACTGTGAAAATGATGCCTCCGGTAACACAGGGAGTGAGAGAGGCAGATGGTAACAGGCAGACCCTGGTTCTGGAGGTCAATTAGTTCTCTGGTAGACTACCCAGTGAAAATTTTAATAGAAAGAAAGATAATATTTAAATTCCTCCAGGCTTGTTTTTGCTCAGTTTTACTGACCGAGGAGTCAGGGCAAGCAGCTGTGTTTTCAAAATTCACACTTTTATGGTGTGAAATCACTTTACAATCTAAGGGGAGGGGAAGGAGCTGAGGTTTGGTTGTAGCAGAAAATTACCTTTTTAGATTAAACTGCTTTTAGCTAACTAAAATATGATAACCTTTCTTCCTGCACTGCCACATAAAAATATATGGTATGGCTCTGTCCCAGCTTCTGAGGTTAAGAGCTCCAACTCCCAACTCCTCTCTGAAAAGTTACTCTGTAAAAAAAAACACATCCGTATTTATTGGTTCTCAGTCACTCAAACCTCAGATCTGCTCATTTAAAATTAAAGAAAAAAGATGTTTTTTCTAGCTGCCAGTGCTTAAACTGCACCTGGCTCACAAATCATCTCTCACAGACTTCAGCTGCACCTTAACTGTGCCTGAGAGGCATCTCACTGGGATGGGATTATGGATGAGGCAGTCAGTGCCAGGAGGAACACAGCCTGTCTTTCACAGCCCTGAGAGGGTCTGCAGGGCTGGCAGCCTTATAAAACAGCTTTTTTTACTCATAAGTTGAATGCATTCAATCCACTGGTCAGCTGAAACATTCTGGAATTCACCTGAGGTGGTGCCAAATACCCCAAAAGCAGAGGTGAGAGGTGGTGCATGTTCATGAGGTAGTTAATGTAAAAGGTCACTATTTTCCCTTTAATGAGCTGGGCCACCTCCCTTGCAACACTTCTGGCTTTTTCTCCAACGTGCCTCTCAGCAGAGACAGTGCAGTTATGTTACATGAACTGTAAAATCCTACCGGAGGGAAGAAATTATCTCGATGGGTAATTTAAGTGACTCTATTTATTTTTTTTTTTTAAATGTGGTTTCATAAACTTAAAATAGAAAGTCATCTTAGAGGACAAATTCCTCATAGCTTTCTAGTGCACCAGGAAAAGGCAAGGGCCCTGCAGGGCAGTGTGGCTCCCAGGAAAGCAGCTGAGTGTGTGGCTGCAGCCATGGGGAGATGTGCTATCGAGGGTGCCACTAGTCCAACCCTAACGCTGCCAACCACCAGTGCTATCTGCAGGAAATCCTCAGCTCTGCTGCTGGGGAGGTTGGGGCTAGAGAGACACTAAAAGATCCATGGGAAATGCTAAGTCCATGCTGGATGCAGAGATGGGAGTGTGGAGAAGTGAGGACAAAGGCTAAAGCAAGTACCAAGAGGCAAGCTGAAACCACAAGCACAGCTGCACCTCTAGCTGGACTGGACTGTGCTGGGCTCACATAAAAAAAAAAAAAAAAAAGAGAGAGAAGAGAGTTAAAAAACAAATGAGGGTGGGGTGGCTCATCTGCTAATTGCTAATTAGGTCTTGTTTGCAGGGAGTTTGAAGGCTCGGTCAGAAGTAGAGAGGGAGCTCTGAACTGGTTCTGCGAGGTAAGCTTTGCACTGCTATTTAAATCCGCTCAGCTGAGTGCTGGGACTGTGCAGTGGGGGCTCTGCTCTGGCGTAGGGTGAGCAGGCCTTATACGCTTTTAGCTCTAACTATAAGCTTTCATTGCAGTTTAACTCCTGGTTGCTCAAGCAGTGATGGAGGTATCTTAGTCGGTTTCCCTCTGCCTTTGCAACTTGTTGAATTTCTCTTTTGTAATTCTTTGAATTATCTCTTCTTGTCTATACTCTCTCCTACAAGGTTTTGCCTTCCAGATCTGCTTTTTCCTTTCAAGAAAGTGGTAGTTTTCTTCTCTCATCTACGCACGTATGACTCTGCCTATAACTAGTAATAGGGTTCAGTGCTTTGCAACGAGGCCATTTTCCTTGTATTATAAGCATGCATAAATGTCATATTCTGAACCATTTTGCTCTGTGCAATCATTTAACAGAATGATAAGAAACTATTTTGCCAAGTAACTGCCCATTTTCAAGCAGTCCACTTTAAAGAGGAAAACAGTTGGCAGCAGTTTAATTTATTAGATCATTTATGCTTTTCAGTGCATGAGGTCTTTTACTGAAGTAGGCCAAATCCTCTAATATAGGGCTAACCTATACAGTAACCCCACTAAAGGCCATCAGTGAAGTGGCAAAGCCAATGTAAAGAATTATTTTTTGACTAATAGATGCACTGTCATCTTTAAGCTCTAAAAACTAAACCATTCCCTCCCCCGTTAGGAAGGAAGGTACCATTTATCCACAGCTACGTTTTCAGGGTGTAAGAGTTCCAGATGGTGCCTGGTGATGTAAGCACACTTTGCACAATGCTGAACCAGGAGGGAGTTATTCCATTTTTATTTTGAGGTTAGGAGGCAAAAGAACCTTTATCATGCATCCTAGGAATACACTTGTATGTGTATTGTTTCCAGTTCACTTATGTCTCAGTAAACAGGGTTATGGATACAACAATAAAAATAATTTTGGAAGCTGTAGCAGAAGGCAGGAGAGACTAGGATAGTTTATACCACTAAGGAAATTAGGATTGCCTTCTAATTAGGATAAAGCATGCGGCTGTAAGGCATGTGGGACCAATCCCTCATTTAACCTCACCAAAGGCACAAAGAGAGAAGAGGTTTAGTTCCCACCAGCTGATGCTGGCACTTTGTGCTGTGGAAATTAGAGAGAGGACTTTTTCAAAGGAGAGTGGGGAAACAAATGTCACAAGATGGATTAAGACTACACTCCTTGTTGGTTTTGTTTCATAACTGTCATAGCTCTAGGGAGCACAAGGCTTCAGCCTAACCTGAGCTATTGGTAGCTGTAATTTCTACCATCCCTTATTTTAGGAAGATTTATCAGAGCATCATTGCTTTAAGTCACTGCACAGAAGTGACAGCACTTGTAAACTGACGATGATGAATTACCTGTGGGATTTCTCCTACACAGAGTGCTGTTGGAGGGTAATTGCCTCGTAGCAGGTGGCTGCAGGAATCCAGCACAAGCAGAGGGACTAGAGAAACTAACCTTCATCCCACTCTTCTTGCCCTTCAACAGCTTGACTTTCGGTGGGCAGCTTTGGGTCTAGCATGGGGAATATGCTGTTTGCATTGCCCATTCAGTGATATGCTGAAACATATTTGCTGAAACAAGAGACTGGGGCATAAGAAGGGGAAGAAAAGTGGGAGAACTGTAGTTACACAGAAATACCAGAGCCATACACTCACCCTCTTCCTTCTGCAACACTGATTGTATCTCCAAAGCTCTTCGGCACATCCACTCCTCTGGTCCCATCTACATTTACTTTTGCACAAAAGAATCTGTCAAGGTCTGATTAAAACCAAAATATGCTGCTTGTCAAGACCCAGTCTAGGACATCACAGAATAGGTCTGGTAGAGTTGGGACACTCTCTGAAGATGCATGCTGGTGTCTGGGAATGGAGCTGCATCCAGTTCCAACTTCTGCCAGCACTCACAGATGCTGTCCCCACCAACAGACAGTCCTTGCAAGTGTTGCCTACTACCTGGCTAGACAGCACTTCAGCTGCTCCAGTGATTCCCCCTTCACACAGTACCATGCACAACATCCTGCGCACCAACCTTCTGCAGAATGTGCTCAACAGCTTCAATGCTGGGAACATACTTAACATGGTTTTTTTTATGTCTCTCTCTCCCAAATGAGCATGTTGAGTGAAGAACTGTGTAAAAACGATGCTCTCTTCTCCCTTTGCCTTCATTTCTAACAGACATCTTCAGAATTCAATCTGGTCAAAAAAATCCAGAAGTGCCAAAGGTTTCTTTCCCACCTGAAAAAAATGCAGTTTTCCACTGGAAACCAATAAGATCATTCATCTGTTGCTTATCATCATGTTTCATGGACTAGAGGACATTCCAAGCACCTCTTTTCATGAAATGCTGAACAGACATAGTGAATTTTCTGTATCACTCACTGAAGATTTCAGGCAAACCTACAATAAGCCAATACACAACAGCTTTTGTTTAGTTATTTCTATGAAAAAAGATTTTATTATTTTCGGTATTATGAAAAAATACTTTAATAGAAATACGGAAGGCATACAACATTCTTCTAGTATTAAGATATGAAACATGTCATGGCTTTGAGTTTGTTGAATCTTACCACAGGACTCATGTTTGACAGGGCTTTGAGGGTGGGTGTGTTTTTTTGTAGTTGTTTTTTTTTTTTTTTAAGTGGACACAGAGTAGTAACGAAGGGCCTAACACCAGGGAGGGCACACCTGTAATATCTAGAAGATAGTGAGTATCCATTTGAATAACTAGATGTTTTCCACTGTGCTTCATGCCCCCTGTTCCACCACGACCTGACAGAAGAATGCAGGGTGTTGTATTTGTGCCACCATTGTGTTACATGTGTTATGGCTAAGTGATTTCTGAACACAGCTGCCTCTACCCTACCCAAAGAAAGGCTGGTGTGATGAAAAAGCACAGGTAAGAGTGAGAGCGTTTTTTGCAGGCAGGCACACAGGAGTCTCAGTTTGGAGGATGGCTGGCACTGAACTGGAGGTGATGAGCCATGTGAGTGAGCACACTGGTGCTTAGCCTGGCTCCATGATTGAGGTGCAGAGCTGCTCAGGTTGCTCTGTGCTGTGCTGTTGCAGCATCCTTGGACGCCTCTCCTGCTGTGGCACTCAGCATCCTATTCTGAGACAGGCTCCAGAGAGTCACAACATGCTCTGCACTGCAGCAGAAGCCTCCCCAGAGATGGACAGTTTAGCAAAGCACAGCAAAGGTGTCCAGTCACAGAGCACTGAGCCAGCTTTTTGGCTTTGCTCTGGCCTTGCAGTGGGCGTAACAGCTGCTGGCTGAGTCCTGACCTGAGCTACTGGGTTATCTGTGTGTTATATTCCCATGTCTGTGCTGTGCTGGTAACTTTTTTGTCCAGAACTCTTGCCCAGAGCCTCCCCAAAAGCTGAGTGGACTGTGTTAGTGGGGCAGTTGGGGGGAATTACCCCATCCATGACTTAGATGTGGAAAACCATAGGAATTTGGTCTTAAGGGCATTGACTGCTACACTTCTAGAACTACTGGACTGTCTGTTATGAACATACTGACTTTTCATCTTGATACCAGACCTAAACCCCCTGGGAATCTATGAGTTTTTGAATATATAGACCAACATACCTGTAGACTAAATGGTGTTGTCACAACCCGTTGGCCAGATTTCACAGGGTAGAACTCAGCTCTGAAATGTCTGCACGTGACTTGATTTGCACATCTAATACATGGTTTCTGTAATGCTTATAGTTGTGTGCTGAATATGATAGGGTTTGAGGAACCATATTCACAAATTAGTGACCTATACCATACAATATATCAAACTGAACAAGAGATTTAATCCATGACCTTTACCACATGGTGTCCCTCAGCACTTGAGTCTGCATGTAGAGACTGAACTGCTAACTGTGATATTTTCAGATAGATGTTTGCAAGTGTCCGTCTTTACCTTTCTTGATTACCAGTTCTACATAGTAAATGCTGCAAGAATTCCCTTAGGGTTCCCACATGATAGAGCATTATCTGGTGGCCACATCCCCTTACCTAAGCAAATGTGAAAGAAGAGGTACAGAAACAGACTCTCCAGCTGAGGGAAAAGCACATATCAGTGACATGTAAACTAAAAGACTATGTAGGAGTCTAGTGTATTTTTGTAACTAGCATTTTTTTTTATTAGAAAGGAGGTGGCATAGTTCAATATAAAAGACATATATGCTATATGAATACATTCCTATATGTAGTTTGGCACTCTAAGTTTTGATAATTTTCTAGTAGTGACCTAGGCAACTTCTTTAAGTCCTCCTCCCACTCATGCCTTACTGCTTTTTGGTAGGTCTTTACAGTTTCTTTATCACTGAATTTCACAGTATGCTAAAACACCCATTGCCAATAGAAATAATGTTCGTTGCTGTGTTTTTAGTGATAAAATTGGGGGTTTAAGGCTCAAGTGCTAATGCTAAACTAATTTACAGTTACTTTTGGCATTGTAAGCCAGTACTGTACAGTAGTGCTGTACATTCTGTTCAGAAAGTATGTGACAACTTAGGTAAAGAAAAACCACTTTTACACTCTGTTTTATCAAACCTTATACAGGAGAAGGAGGCAGACTGCAGAGAAGGTGTTAATAACTTATTTCAAAGGCAGGTTTTAGGTTATGGAGGAGAAACACAGTAAAATCTGGGATGAATGATCCATCCCAAAGCCAGAGGATTTTGAAGAAAAAAACTTAGCCAGTTGGAAGAAAACAACAGATGATTTTGTCAGCTGGAATCAAACAGAGGGGTGAAACCCCGTTTCCTGGGAATTCATGAAAAGAGGTATTTCAAAAAAAAAGAAGGAATGTAAGGATGCTGTATCCAGATGGTCAAAATCACACAGTGAAAAACTGTCTTCAGCAGGTGATTGCCAGTCTTTTTAAAAGTGGTGATGTCAAGCCTCATCAGCCAAGGAACTGTAGATGCAAGCAGTAGCTGGCAGGAGGCATCAGTAAAACCTGTTAAACACCGCATTTCCCTCAGTCACTCACTAGATGTCATTTCCCACTGCTCAGTGCCGAAAGGTGCCGTTTTTGGAGTGAAACAGTAAAACTGAGCTGCTGACCTCCATAGCCATTCAAGAGTGATTACTGCCAATTTTGTGTAACTAAAAATTCTGATTTCCACTCAGCCTTTTTCTTTTTTTTTTTTATCACTCTTACATTTTCAGAAGGACAGAACGTCTTAGAAATTTTGAAAACAATAATACAGATGTAAATGTTGGCACTGAAGTCTCTGAGTTGGAGAGGACAATAGAGATAGTTCAGAAGTCCTGGCTCCAGCTCCTTGAGGTTCTGAATGCCTTCTGGAGAAAGGCTCATGTGGTTCTGTCACTGCTGAGGGATAAAGCGTTGGAAGCCTCTGGCAGTCAAGGGTTGCTGGCCACAAAATTCTACCTAGCTAAAGCTTTCCTACCTTAAGAAGCAAAGGTCTAAGTACAGCTCTTATGACTGCATTACTGGGTCTTCAGGTACTGGTTTTGATCACCTCAACTCTGGCTGCTGATCTAAAATTCGAGGTGGAAACTTCTCCCTTCTGCATTCTTTCCTAAATCTCCCATCTAGTCCTCTCTTTTTTTTCTTCACATAAAGCCTAAAATTTACCTAGATTTCCACATATGTAGTTCTGGGTCAATAACAACAAGATGTTATGGTTGCACTCTGCCTAGACTATTGATGTGAAGACTGAAGTACTCTGGGTGTGGATTTTGTTTTGGTGGGGTTTTGCTGCCGTTCTTACGGACGAAGTCCACTATCTGTCTTCTCTTCATACCACCATAATTTGGGAAGGAGAGGCCAGGTCCAGCTGTGGGGTGCAATCAGTTTGATTGTATAATCAGGCTGATTCAGTGCTCTAAATGGAACATATTCTTGTCTTTATGTGTATTTTCTGTATTAGCTAACTTTCAACTAAAATGATCAGCACTAAAACAGTTAACATTCTGTCTGTCATCTTCAGGTTTCAGAGTCAGTATTGTATAGGGATGAACAGGTCAAACCAACTGAAAGTTACTCTTTTGATTCTCTTTGGTCTCTTGAACATAAGACTGCATCAGTTCTGTTTGATTCATGTCTTCAAGGATTTCTTCACAGCCATGACTGAGGAACATAATTTTATTTTAAATGGGATATGAGATTTCAGAGCACCAGCTTGATACCAAATTTAATAGTGACATTAAGTATTGTGTGAATGCAGCACAAGAAATTTAAGAAGAATTTGACTGAACATGCCCTTCTTCTTCCACCTCCTTGCTTTCTCCCTGTCATACTTGGTCAGGTTGGTATTTGTTTACTTAGCACGCAGTAAGCTAACTCCAGCTATCATCTCTCAACTCCTCCTGCCTGTTTATTTCCATTTCTCTGAAATACTTATTGCTGTTTCTTATACTCTTATATCCTGAGGAGTATGGCTTCACAGAATTAAGTAGTAGGATGTGTTTGCATAAGCCTTACAGGCATGCTCCTTCTTGGGCTTCTCAGGTATTACAGCTGCTGATGTTTTGTAAGCAAAGATCTATGTTTCTGGTAGAACAGAAAGTGTTTTATAATACATAAAAAGAGAAAATGTGTAATTTTGGGAGCATTCACCCAGATGATAATTTTATTTCCCTACAGTAATTAATGCATTTTACACCTTGCACTCTTGATGTGATTCGCAATTCTGTACAATTCCCTACAACAAGGGATAGATACAAATCAGTCACTTGGCAGAAGCTTTGCCAGATTAAAAATCTGTCTGTTTATCCTTAAATCTGCTGTCAAACAATTTGTCATTTGTTGTTAAAATTACAGAAGGATGTAGTGGTCTTAACACTGCAATACTTGATTTTCAGGGGAGCATGTCCTCCCATGCAAAGTCTAGGGGTCAAGTGCTGAGCCTTCCTCTTGCCTCAAGCAATTTGAAATTGGATCTGCCACTTCAGAGCCTGCGTGTCCCCACCTCTAGGCCCAGGGTATCTTCAAGTCTTTATGCAAAGTGGAGCACCTTTAAAAAAAGGTCAGGGTGGGAATGTCACCTGTGCGTGAGAGGAATCTGAGCTTTCATGTCCAGTTTTCTTTGTGCACTGAACAGCCTGATAGGAATATAGTAGAAACAAAACCTCTTTGCATGTCTGTCTGGCACTTGAGATCTGTAAGGAAGTTATCGTCTCTCCAGTTTTGTGGTAAGAAAATGGATATTTATTACAATTCAAACTACATCCACAAACTGTGCATACTGTGACAGACTTTTCCCTTAGAAGTACTAAGAGGATTATGTGTGTAGAATAGTATTTACAAATAAATAACTCTTCTGAGCTTCTTTTGAGCAAGCCTCATTGGGTATGTCTGTACTGCTTAATAACTGTGGCAGGAAGCAATACGTGGCCAAGTGGTGCAAGATGCATCCTGTCAGTCTTCCTGGTGTCTGGTTTCCTCCTCAGCAGAATGTTCTGCAGTGTTCTGTCCTGCACCTCCTCACAGCCTTGTCTGTTACTCTCAGGCCCTAGGAGGTGACAGGTAGGTTTGGGGGAGTTTCGAATTTGGGCTTTTTTGTCATTTCAGAGCATCTGAAGCAATCTGGGCTGCTTTAAAGCCTGCAATATTGATGGGTTTACAGCATGAAACTGAGGGTTTTGTCACATGTGGTGTTACATTTTGGAGGTTGTGGTGGGGATGTGGCGGGGAACATTTTGTAGTACAAAACCTGATAGAATAGTGTCAGAAAACTGTGCAAGGTGGAGGAAACCAAATTTGAGGCAGCCATGTCAACACTGCCCTTTGGGAGCAAATGCATGGTGTGAAATATTTCCAGAACTGCACCCACTCACCTCCTAAGGAAGGTTGTCAGGTGTAGCCCACAACAGGGAACTCACCAGCAGCTGAGGAATAGACTTTATCCAAGCTGCAGTGCTAGTGCTTGCAGCATGGCCATTTTCTTTTTTAATTTAGCAGCAGGGTGTGTCCAATAAATCTCAGTAGAGGCCAGGAGCTACAATTTCTATAGCTGCAGATGAAGACTGCAATGAGGGAAAACAGACTGCAGGAGGAATTTTGCTTCCCAGCTTATGCAAGTGTTGTTTATTTGAGCCATAGGATACTAATGGCTTGGGAAAAGAGAAACAATGAAAGACTTGCATTTTTTTTAAAACATATATTTTTACTATGGCTTTTTTAATGGTCAAGAGGAATAAAATACATCTGGTGAATAGCTGTCTCAAATTCAATGAATAAAAGCAAAAAATAAGATTGGAACAGGACATACAAGGAACAGTTAATGGGTAAACATGCATTAAAAGATGTAAATATACATTAAAATAATGTAAACATACACTAAAAATAAACATTTTATTTCAGTTTTCACCTTGTCATTCAGGCCTGGGCTACATCTTCAAAAACAGATTTAAAAAAAACTAATCTAATAACCTTTCATAAATAATTAGGCTCCTAAATCTTTCATATGTTGCAGAAAGTAATATTTCCCCCCACCCTTTCATTTTCTAATTAAATAACCAACTGTCTTAGAAAAGAACAGCTTAGTTAAAGAACAGCTTATGTTGAAGTTCTCCATAGTTTATCATTTGTTGTTGGGAATAAGAAAGGTTCCCTAAGAAGTCAGAACTATGATTAATATCCCTGTATTTGTAAGAAAAAATAATCTAGATTTCTTTTGTTACATTTCAGAGAAAGTGCTAGTTGGAAGATTATTGGTTCGTGTCCAACTTGCAAAGATAATTCTCTTAATTAGGACTCTTGCTTCATCACTTTGCTATATGCATTGCCTATGAAAATTAGAAGTTTGAGACCCAGAAAGCAGACCTGAATGGTGAAAGGTAAAACTGCCTGCCTTGATAAGAGATCATAAAACTATATAGACAGGATTCATATAAAAAGGATCTTAAATAACTTAAGAGTCATGGACAACAACAGCAGGGAGTAGAGCTGGAGAAAACGTGACCAGTGAAGAAAGTCACAGGAATTTGGTTATTTAGCATAGAGAAAAGATGACTTAGAAATATAATAATAACAGTCCCCAGAAATGCTACAGGCCACCAGAAAAGCAAAACCAAACAAACAGCAGTAAGATTAAATCCCTTTTCTGTCCTCTCTGCAGATGGGACAAAAAAGTAATGATCTCAAACTGCATCAAGTGGGATGTAGAGGAGACAAAACCAGTCAGAATAGCAAAGGACTGGAATTGTGGGTATGGCGAGGTGGTAGGCTCTTTGTTATCAGAGGTTTTAAGAATAACTCTTCAGATATTTAAGTAGAAATACCTGTTGATGAGTCTAGGCATACCAACATAAGCAGCTCTACTCTGGAAGAGGTGAATGTGGTAAATGAGCTACTAAGATTCCTGGTGAATCTATGTCCATTGTTCTACTACTCTTAAAAAAAAGAAAAAACAAACAAACAAAAAATCATTCATTAGCTTCTATATAGTATTATACTTGTAAAAAAACAAAAATCCCTCCTTTGTTTTCTAATGCTGTTCTCCCCTGGGGTTGTAAATAATGTAGGGATTCTCAGGCTTCTGATCATTGTGGTCTGGATGAATATTTTCCAGGCCTTCTTATCCGCTGCATAGTGATAGAAAATTGTTTCACATTTAAAGAGAAAGAAAAAATCCCTTGACTCTCCATCCTCACCACAGTAACTTGAAAAGAGAGATGTTTTACATGATCAAAACCACACCTTTTTGGAAAGTGATTTTTATGTGATCTTGGCTGCAGAAGCCAAGAGTTAATGACATGTAGTTGTATCCATTGCATATAGGGTTTTTTTTGTCACTGAAGGTAATGGCAGAAACCACAACTACAGCAGAGTTCTTTCCTGTAATGTCCTTCAGATTCCATAATTGCCTGGGATTGTTCCTGGATTGTTCCAGTCCACACTACCTTCAAGTTTATTCAAAGTGATGAACTCTTGTCCTAACTCTAATTGAAGCCTCTTGGCTTTTCACGTTGAATTCTACAGGAGAGTTTTTAAAGTAATAAGATGGTTATCTATTCAACAGTATGTGTACACCTATCTTCTGGAATCCATTTAGTTCTTGATATCTGAACATACTCAGGCATGAGCCTTGCTGCAATCCCATTAGACTTTGCTGGTTCATAATTATGGAGCTGGGAAGCGTAGTGCTCCTTGGCAAAACTTGAATAACTCCTAAGTGTAGGAAATACTGTGGAAATGTACAGAGAACTGCAGCTTATCCAATTCACTTATGTGCCTCCAGTCTGCACTCTTTTCTCTTTCTGGTCCTGCTATGCTTATTACAGGCTGTCTGGTTCAGCTGACTCAGTCATTCACACTTGGAAGACCTTCTATTAAATACTGTTGACTTCCAGTTCATCATTCAGCACAGGCTGCCATACTGTCCCCTTCCAGTGTCCTTTATTGTTCTCTTTCATTGTACGATTCCTTCTCATTTCACATCATCTTAGGTTAAGATCAAAGCTTTTAAATGCCCTCGCTATCTATCTTAGTCCATATCATATCCACACCTTGCCTTTGTCCCTTGAAATTCCTATTCCTTAGTAAGTGCACAGATAGACACTCTTTTGACCTTTATTATCATTTGTGGTTTTCACTTATACCTTTTGCTGTTGAAGTTATTAAAATATATCAGATTCAGTCACCTCCTCATACTGTTGTACTCGCCAGGGTTTTAAAGTTGAGGCTTCATTAGGATCATAAACTGTGCAAAGCAGGCAAATGGACACTTCAAAGAGTACCAACTCAGATCTTGGCCACAGAAAGGCATCTATGTCCCAAATGCTATGCTTGGAAGGTGTGACCAGGAAAGATCAGCAGCATTATGTACAAGAGCTCTGACCAAGGTTAAAACCAGTAACTGGGCCATAAGGTGAGTAAACTGTACTCTACCTGAGCATTTAATCAGGACTGCTGAGTGCTGATAGGACCCTGGGTCTTCATACAGGGCCCTGGCACACGCAAAGTCTTGTGGGACAGAGTCCTGCTTGCCCTATGACTAAACAAAAAAGTCTGAAAATTAGTATTTTGTTTCAACAGTATTAATTTCTGGTCTTCTTTCCAAATGTTTTGTTTGTTTGTTTGTTTGTTGTTTTGTTTTGTTTGTTTGTTTGTTTTCCTCCCACTAGCTTATATTTTTAAAGGGACAAAAATGGGCTTAATTTCACAGTTAATGCTTCCTCCCACGTTCTGCTTAGGCTATGATCAGAGGAAAGACAAATAAAAATTACCAAAAATAAGTGCCTGGAGCTGTTTAAGCTGAATGAATGGCTAGGCAGAGCAGGTTACAGTGAATTGGTAATGTTTAGAAATAGCCTAGATTGTAGAACGTGGAAGACATGCAGCTCAGAGCTAATACCCAGATGTCAGGGCAGAGAGACTGACTGGCTGGATGGATAAATGCATGAAGAAGAAAATAGGAAAACAACATATAGAGGACAACTGAGTAATTTTTCTACTATATTAACAGCTAAAGATGCATGAAGTACAAGGGAGATGGGCTGCAGCATTAGCTTGGACAGAAAACTGATCTGAAGTGAATCTGCAAGGCAGCAAGCCATCAGTAACTGCATTTGTGTTCATAGTTCACACTGCCCAAAAAGGAGGAGTGGAAGCAGGAAGCAATGACAGTGTCCACAGGAAGCAGGGCAGGACAGCAAGGCTCCTCCAGAGGAGTGATCAAGAAAGAAAGGAAAGAATGAAAGCCAGTTGTGAAACCCAGACAGCACCTGGCTTCAGGCACAGTCAGCAGTGTCCACAGAACCCAGCTGGTCACTGGGGAAGAAGTTTTGCACCCAGCTTCAGATTAAGGAAATGGGCATCTGAAATCTTGACAACAGCAGCCTGTCTGTTCCGTAAGCAAGAACCTAGGTTTTCTAAACTTTTAAAGAAACATTTAGTGCTTCTAAATCCCTTCTAATCCTCACAGGAAAGGCCTTATGTCTAAGCTGAGTATTACAGTTTAATCTGCATCCTTACTGCACAAGACAAGATTTGCTTATCACCTATTAATTTATTAATTCTTCCTATGTTCAGAAACCACTTTCATGATAGGTACATCTGTAACATCAAAACACCAAAGGAATTGTAGTCCCATGAGCTGTTATTTCTTTAATCAGCTAGATTATATTCAGCTAAGTATGCATTATATTAGTGGGAGAATTGATATACTAAAAGATAATAAACAAGCCACTGTTTTGTAGTGTAAAGAGAATTAAAAAGCAGTGCATAATATTTGTATGTCTTTCATGTATAAAACTGCTTTGCTTCCAAAACCTACCCTGCAACTTCAGTTAGAAAAATCCATCCAATCATTCAGCTGCATTAATATGATAAAATGAATAGATGATATAAAACACTATTTTATTTTCCCTTCTCTTTTTGCCTCTATTAAGAATGATAGAAGTAAGAAAAACTTGTTATGCAAAGTAAATTATTTGGTAAGCTAGTCATGATTCCTATAGAAAGAGAATATTGATTTTTGTGAAAAGGCTCAAATGAGAAGATATAGAGCAACCTATTTTGTCACATAGGTTTTAGGGGCTAAGTACTTCAGCCACATTCAGAAACAAAAATTGCACTTCTAAAAAGAAAAGTATATCGGTAACCAAACTGCAAGACCATGATACACTTAGCTCAGTAATAAAATTTCCCTCGTGGAAACAACAATGGATTAGAAAAAAGAGAAACATTTCTACTGGGCAGAATGATCCATTGGAAGAAAATAATAGATGAAAATTTCAGCCTAATTTAGTTTTTTCCATGGCAAAATCAATGACCTATGAGGTATAGTAAATTAGTTAATTATGTAAAATGTCAAAGCCTATAAAGGATTTAAGATTTGATTTTACAAATGAGTTCTGCTTGTGAGAAGTTTTTCAGTAGTAAGTACTAGTGATTAAAATGTCATCAGGAGGGACTGATACATGTTCTACCATTATAATAGCAGAATATAATAATTACATGCTTGGAAAGTCTATATAATAACAAATACAAATTTCAAATTATTTTAAAGAATGATTTAAACTGAAAATTAAAAAAGGAGCACTAAGTTACAGCAAGATGGTCTCCATATGGGGCCTTTTTAAAATCAGAACATCATTTACAGCCGCCCCTGCAGCACATTTACCACACTGCCAGCCAGAGAACCTTTGTTTGGGGACAGTGTCAGATGTCTGTGTCTGACTTTTGCAAAAGTTGCACATGTTCTGAACAGGATGAAGTTGCAATTTCTTAGAATACTCTCATATTCTCAGTTATTTACATTCTTCAGTTCCCAGCCAGCCAAATCCCAACAGGAATCGACGCTTTCAATGACAACAGTTTCTTCTCCCTTTCTATGGCATAACATAAACCACAGCAGAATTCCTGTAGGCTTTACCTTACCTCCTAATGTACCACTTGCTTTCAATATAAGATCCAGTCCCTTCTTCCTGACAAGTCCAGTATTACTACTTTTAAGTGTGAAAGGAACATGTTGCATCACCCAGTGGTGACAGCTCTAAACTGAACTCTGCAGTGACAATATTTAATAGTCAATGTCTTCTTTAAAAGATAAAGTGACATTATGTGTATTCCATATTTACCAAAATGTAGACTCTTGGAAAAAAGTGGCAATGGAAAATTACTGGGGCTCTGAATTTGGAAATCTTCCTACTGTAACTTTTTTTGGCATTGATTTCCCGTTTAGCATCTCCTTCCTACATTTTGCTTTCATTCAACTTGCACTATATTTGCTTGAAAGAATACAGCTTGTCCTGTTTTGTTGTTGTTATGGTTATGTTCTGCACACTTCAAGAATTTTGATATTTTTTGAATCTTAACTTTCTCAAAAACTTTTCTTTGAAGCAATGCAGTCCCTGAAGCAACTTCTTTGAAATTTCCTTCTAGTTGAATGCACTGCCAAGCAGGTATGTGATTATTTGTTTTAAGATGGAGACTATGTTACAAAGCATGCTCAGAGTGCAAACATCTGTCAGCCTCTCTGAAGCAAAGAACTGAGTTGTACACAGTATGTTCAGTGTCTCATCTCACCTTCTCTCCACAAACATCCCCAAAGCATTAATATGTTTTCATATTCACTCAGGAAAGGACAGTTAGAGCTTGAAACTAGAGACACTGGACCAACTTAGAGAATTATCACCTTGCTATCATCAGATAATCTTTGTCTCTCTCTGATTTAGTGTACAGTGCTGCAGGAGGGAGTAGAATTCTACTCACTGTAGAAATCACGCTATGAGTAATTTCCCTTGAAAAAACATAAGACAATGATGTAAATGTTATAAAATGTTTCACAGTCGCCCTGCCAAACTTCTTTGGGATCTTCCAGCCCTGCTTTAATTTACAAAAGTCTTGAGCTATGCAGAAAAACAGCACGTGGGGTACTCATGTGCCTTTACTGTTCCCCATTTAAAAACTTCTACCATTAAGTAATATTATCCCAAATCTTCTGAAATAATATTGATTTTTTTTCTTCTCAGAATTTTCCCAGCCATGAAACTTCTGTAAAATCACTGTCATCACCCCCTCCTAGTTCTAGTTGCTTATTTATATTCCATCTATTCAATGGAAAAGACCTTTCAAGCAGAGTCAGGGGATGAGAAGTAGAGGCACCTTAGTGGACTGTCTTCAGGTGAGTTGTGGCTCTACCCCAACAGCAAACTATGGAAAATGGATTTAGATTTCTATGTCCACAAGCCTGGAGAAGTTGAAATGTCTCAGCTATAATACAGGATGAGTTGCAGTTACATGAATTTCAGCTGCCTATTAGTATTAGAAAATTCAATTGGTAATTAATAGGTACTAAAAGTCTTTTTTTTTGGTCATATGTTCCCTTAAGAATTCAGAGAACACAAGCGGAAAACCTTTGCAAAAAGACAAAATACACTGAGTTATAAAACAGATATAGAGGAGAATATATCTTCTGTAATAAGAGATGAATGTTTGTCATTAGTTTAATGAAGGGGCCACAGAAACCTCCTACAGCCCCCCATTTGTCTAACAGTTAGTCCATTGTATACATATACAATACACAGTCACTTGTCCTTGTGAGGATCATGTCTGGGGGAAGTCCAAAGGCTAAAAATGAAGCCATTTCCACATTTCTGAAGTTTAGGTTTAAAGCACTGGGAATTCAAGAACCAAAACAAATCAAAACCAACCCAGCTTTTGACTGCCCTGTGTTTCTAAAATAGTATCTCATCCCTACAACAAACATTCTTCTTTGGTTTTGGTGAAAATATTCATTATTTATTTCCATCTAATATTTATGCTTCTGGATAAAAGGAGAAGAAATTTCAAGACATCTGTGTTCAGTTTTGCACCTACTTCCCCTGGCTTAAACAAACATACCACATTTACATTACAGAAGATCCAGACATTTTGGTCACTTTTGTTAGCAATACATGCAGAAATGAAGAGTGGGAAAATTTTAGCTCTCCATCTTGAGAACAATTACAGGGTACGAGGGTGTCATTTGGAAGGGGAGCTTGAATGAGGATGAAAGGTGTAGTTTATCCTCTAACTTCTATGACCCATAACTATATGGATGCTTATGACAGAACACTCAAGCTAATAACAATTAAAGTAATTATTAAATTATCATTTTGAGGAGAAATTCTACTCTTGCAGAGATAAAAAAGACAATCAAATCTTTGAATTCAATGGGAGAATCACACTTTTGACCCTGTATCATAATTTCTTCCAGAGCGCTTGCATTTCATACATATGCAGAACAGTGATGTAGTTTTTTCCTGACCTCAGATCAGACACAGATGATCACATCAAGAATAATTCCTCATCACATTGTGTTTGGCACAAGGAACACAGGCTAAAGTCCAGAAGAGCGGAGATGCAGCTGGTGCAATGTGCAGATTTTGGAGCAGTAGCCTTGTCCTGCCACCCTTTTCTGGTTATCTGTCCTGAAGGAAAGGGAGATTTACACACCATATGCTCTCTGTATATATTTGGGGGATTCCATTATGCAATTCAGGGTGAGATTTCCTACCCAGACTTCCATCTGTGATCTCCTATCCTTTGGCCAACATAAGATGAAAATTGTAAGAGGTCTGTAACTCATCTTAGGATATATGCAGGGACTTTCACACACAGTCCTTGTAACAGTCTGCTGTCCATGGATAAATGCCATGAAATAAAAATGGCAAGGCTGAGGAGAAGGCAATATGACCTTTATTTTACAGTAAATTAACAATTTTCATAAAGTTACAAACATGGTCTTTTTGCTTTTTTGCTGTTTGAATATGAAAAAGCAAAAACAGTTTAAGCAGATCTTACAAAGACATTGTGTACTGTTCTTGTAAATGCAAATGACATACGACTGAGCTTGCTTGTGTTAATTTGAGATAAAAAGAAAGGAAAAAAAAGTGACACCTTTTGAAAGAGCTTCCCATAAGGGCAATAGGAGCTGCCTTTACAAGGTGTGATATTAAAGTCTGGCTTAGCTCAATCAGCAGCACATGTGCAGTCCCATTGAAACAGCTAAGGTTGGTGCAGCAAGAGGTGGGGAAGTAAAATATAGTGGCAGCAAAATAATACCCGCAGCAACAACAGAGTAATTTTTTTATTTTATTAAGCAACAGAAATCAGACCAGTTGGTCATATTTGCTGCTCTGCTGTTTTTAACTCAAGTCTCTCAAATGGGAGATTACTCAGTTGAAGACCCAGTATAATGAAGATATATGCTTTCTTTTTCCACAAGAATTGGAAGTAGTATGATCTGACAACACCAGCATCTGGGAGTGCTTAAAGCAATTCATAGTTTTGCTCCAGTCATGTGGCTCTGGACAAAGACTGCAGAAAAATTGGTTCAGAGGAAGCCTTGATGTTGAGTAAAACTCAATAAATTGAGGAAGGAGACTTTGATTTACTTGCCTTGATTCATTATAAATGAATTACATTCTTCTTCTTCTTCTTCTTCTTCTTCTTCTTCTTCCAAATGCTTGGCTGCTAATTTTGTGTAAACATTCATGACTACATTAATTGTGTTGTATCTTTTTATATTCATTTTATAGATTCTGTTTCTCTACTTTAGAAGTCCTAAATAACTGATTTATATGGTATACGTTTTCAACTGGCATTTCCAAAAGCATTATCTTCCAGATGTATTTTGTATATTTTTAAAAGAAATGCATACTGCATTCCAGAAATTCTGTTAGCAAAGAATCTACTTTAAAAGTGGAAGGAAATACTTTATGATATGCAGATCTTCTTGCTGCTTTGCATTTTCACATCGTGAAACTGCAAGAGTAACAAGAATGAACTACTTAAATGAGAGCTATTCTTACTCAATTAAAAATTTTAAAGGTTCCATATTTCCCACAGTTATTTTGCAAGCTGATACTGAATAAAACTCCTAATCTGACTGTACAGGATCAAAATGAAATTTATATACAACTTGAAAATTTTCAGGTTTATATGTGCACGTGTTCAGGAAGGGATAAGAACACAAGATTCTATACGTAACTCTCTGGGAATTGAGTCAAAACTAAGTTAGAAAAAGAACACACTGAGCTGTTGCAATAAGCTGCCTGAACCAGTCTCAGTCAGGATTTTGCACCCATAGGTGCCTCATATATGTGTATGTAGGTACTGGTATACAGGACAGGGTTTTCACCTTTGGTACACCACTCTTTGCCTCTCCCTCGGGGGAGAATTATCAGATATTGTTCTAGCAATCTGTATATTACTCCGTGGGCTGGGTGTTTTTAAATTTTGACCTTCCATTTAATTTCTCAGTGATGTATCTGCAGTTAAAAGCTTGCTGATAAAACTGAATGCCTAAAATACCGAGTTACCTGTGCAGCAAAGGCCAACAGCTCTGAGGGACATCCTGTGGGCTGTGGCTCAGAAGGGAAGCTTGTGTCAATTGAAATAAGGTGTGCTTCTGTTTTGGGGCTGGAAGCAGCAGGACATTGGTAGCTTAAGGAGGAGCAAAGGCAGTTTCATGCAACACATGGACTGTACAGCCACCGCTCATGTAGGAAGTTAGAATATGAGGTCACCTAATTTACAGATTTTACAGTAAACTTTATCTTGTGGTTCAGTCCTTTTTTTGTATATTGTTTTTCCTGAATGTGGCCTAACAGATATAATGACATAACTCTATTTCTGGCTACTACCACTTTCCTAAGCAGGATTCCATGCTATAGAGCTTGACATTTGATAGCTTTTTGATATGTGGGCACACAGTTTTTCTGAAATACTTGGATTACATGCAATCTGCCTATGAACAAATCAGTAAAATAACTTTCAGCTTGAGAATTTTTTCATGTGTAAGGTCTGAGATGGGCTGAAAAAACATAGGACCAAGTCTACTGAGGGATTTACCCCCTGTTGTTCAGACAGCTGCCTTTGAAAATCCTACCTAAAGTCTGAGCATCTAAGCACTAAAGGCACCACATTAGCTGCTGTTTTCCCACCCCACTAGGAAGGGATTTCTTTCTTCTCCCCTGTAAATACAAATGATCCCTCCACCTTGCACATTGCACTAGGTGTCCACCACTTCACCTTTGGTTCAACACTCTTTTCCAGTCCCTCATAAGAACTTGCTTCCCACTTCTTTTTTTAATTTCACTTTGGCTTTCCTTCTCCTTTCACTCCCTGCCCCTACCCCTAAAACCAAATAAGCTGGAGAGTTGTATCACACTGGTTGGAGCCCTCACCTGAGAGAGACCTTGTTTTTAGGTCTGCCTTCTTTTATAACACAGCAGTGGTGGTGTTACTCTTACTATAATATTACGAGTTAGAATATTAATTTTAGGGGTAGGTTTAGAGATGTGGATTGAGGTTCCTTATAGACTAGGTGGCTGCTTCATCCTGTAATGTTTCTACTCCAACACCAACACACTCTTAGTGTGTTACCTTACTTCTCCCTGAAGCCTTTTCCTATGCTACAGAATGTGGTGCACTATAGGGAGCTGTAAAATGTCTCTCAAATTGGCTGAGGTAAATCAGTACCAGGATAGCTGTCTGCCCACCCTGGCTAATCTCACTGACAGCGCCGCGCTAATCTGTCTCTGCTGCTCTCTGGTACTGCAGTGGAGTAGCACTGCATGGGGTTGCATGCATGCACCAACTACTTTGGAGGTAGCTGTGTGTTTCTAACATATTTTGCATTTTCTGGATTTAGACATAAGTGTCTATTTAATTAGTGCCTAACTATCTTCTTTAATTAGTGCCTAGTTAGCACCAGTACTCCATTTTCCCCATGTGTCTCTCTCCATCTTTATGTGTCTAAATCAGCCCAGCACATCATATGATGGTACTCTGTTAACTGACGAAGCAATTGTAACTTTTAATGGGCCTGTTGTGTAAAAACTCCTGTTTACACATTGAAACTTCTGCCTTTCTATTAATAGTTTCCACAGACAAATGCAGGAATTAACTGCTGTTGGAAAATCAATACAAAGTCAAAGGGAACACTGGGGGTTCTGAGTGGATATTTCTGAGAGGAAAAGATTGATCATCAAGACTATACATTATACAACATCCTCTTTTATAACTAGCTTCAACTGCCTCTTCTGAATGAATGATATGCATGCTGATTAAACAGGAGAGCAATCTAGCTGAATTCTCTTGTTACCCATTTTCTGAGAAAATTAACCAAACAAATTAAAAAAATGGTATAATGACTTAGGATAGCCCTGTGAGTGGCTCTTTGCTGGAGATAGCCAGCTATGCCAGGGGATTAATATCAATTCCTTTTGATAAATCCATCACATTCCAAGTGATATAATCAGAACATGCTCAGGTAATTCCAAGTACCATTTCAATTACAAATTATAAATACCACTTCTGAAGGGAACCTGCTCCATCAGAGTGTCATAGGTTGTATCCATCTGTCACACAAGCTCATTTTCCTATCATCAGATATTTACTGTTATATTTTTCCTGGGCATATATTCCTGAATGGTCCACAAAGGACAGAAATGAATACCAGCAGCAGGCACAGAGCTGCAATTCCAGTTCAGTCAAGGCAGAAGAAACTAAAGGTTCTATAAGTATGAAAGAGTATTGTGAACCCTTATTTCGTCTTCAAAACTGTTGCTGAATAAAGCAAAATAAACCCTGC
Source organism: Empidonax traillii (assembly GCF_003031625.1). Taxonomy (NCBI): domain Eukaryota; kingdom Metazoa; phylum Chordata; class Aves; order Passeriformes; family Tyrannidae; genus Empidonax; species Empidonax traillii. The sequence continues at coordinate 439,934 of NW_020955400.1, read as the reverse complement.
ATAGTTGCCATCAATCACCCTGTTATACTCTGAACCCTTTCTGATTTGCAGAGAGTGCTGGAGGAGTTGAAAGCTGTGATCTTTCATGGGTGCTTCTCAGATGTCATTAAATTATGTCATTCTGTTATGCTAGAGAACCTCACTCAGTGAAGCCTTGCATCTACATTTCCTCTGTCCTTACTGCCCTGTGGAAACTAGGACCCAGTTTGTATCTTATCCCTTTCTAGTTACTTATACCTTTGCAACATGTCAATTCAGAAATATTACAGCTGAGAAATTTGGCTTAATGAGAATTTATTTAGTGAATTTACTTAGAAAACTGGAAAAGAACAATGCTCAGATGTTTCTAAGAATAGGAGAAATATGTATTGCATATGTTAGAAACAAAATCCTACCACCTCAAAAATGGGAAATCATAGTGCATCTGTTCCTTGGAACACTGGTCTTTGTATTTTAGGAGTGAGGGTTTTGCTACTTCTTTGGAAGACTAGAGATTTCTCTGCAACCTCAGATTACATGTGCCCAGTAAATGAGAGCTGCAGCACTCCAGCAGCCTGGTGCAGACATTCCCAAACAAGATACCAGTGACTTAGGCTCAGAATCCTGATCTTACAGCCCAGTTGGCAAGACATTACACTCAGGCTGGCTGAGCTGGTGGGTAACCCATGCTGTCCCGGCTAAATGAGTCTCTCTGCCAAGAACTACCAACACACCACCTCCTTGTGCTCTTTATCTCACTTCTTGAACTTGTTTCTGAATCCGTGCATTTGGAATTATGATTCAGTGCAGGAATATCTAGTGCAGTACCAATGTGGACTCACTTGGAAATTTTTGGCAGCTATGCTCTCTCCTTTATACAGAGGAGGATCCTCTTCCAGCCTCGGGGAAAGTGCCTCTATGCTCACAATGTCCTTCTTGCTGGAACCACTGCAGCCAGGAGGGGGATTCAGTCTGAGCAAGAGCTGGACCTCCTCTGAGTGAGGTCATGGAAGAAAACTGATTTGGATAAAGATCCTGGAGCTCTAGGAGAGGAGGCAAAAAAGCAGGACAAGGTCAAGGCAAGCAGAGGATGAGGACTGCTGCAGTGAATACCACTCTGAAATGATTTTGCGTCTGCTAGCACCAGAGCACTCCTACATGATGTCAGGCAGATTACTTGAACTACAGGTGGCCACTGAGTGCTCTTTTTATGCTTGGTGTTTGGTTTGAGAGCCTGGGGTCTGATTTGTGGAAGTAGTTAGCATTCACAGCTGCATCTGAAGTCAAAGGGAGCTATGCTTCAAACATACAAAGTACTACATCATGATAACTATTTCACCAAGGCAAATCCCAGTCATCTCAAGGCTGGAAACCAAAATTAATTGACGTATTTAACCTTAATCTCTCTGCGTCTCATTTCCCAATAAGTAAAATGGTGATGTTTGCTGCATCTCATGAACGTAATTGATAAGCATTTATCATATGTCCAAGGTACTGTAACAGTGACTGCTGTAGGAAGCCTGCTATGATGTTAATAATTCCGTATTACAAGTAGGATTTAAATAGCTTTAAACAAAGCCTGAGGACATATGGTGAACAAAGAGATTAAACATAAACTGAAAGGCTGCACATTCAGTGAACAGTGTCTCTCCTGTGCACTGTACAAGACAGTGGTCCCCTGAGAAAAACAATATCATCACACAGTTAAAGGCTAAATTGTAAGTCATACCCTCTACAAGTCAAAACAAGCTTTTCTGAAAACTCTTACCTTTGGCTTATCCCAAAGTGTCAATATTTGGCTTTTAAGCAATAATATTCCTTTAATGGAGGGGGTTGTGTTTTGGATTCTTTGGGTTTATTTATTTGAATGGGAATGTAATACGTTAAGGATGTATATATGTTTTAATTGTTTTATGCTGTGCATGTAAAATCATACTGTTTTTGTTAAAGCAGATGAGTAAGAGGGGAATTAAAAATAGGAAAACAGTTGCACTTTATCAAGCTATAGCACAGAGTAAATAGCATTTATTTTCCTGTGCATTGCCCTAGCTAGACATTCTAACACATCACATACAGGTGTGATAGTTCATATATGTGAAAGTAAATACCTTTACAGTTAATTTTTACATTTAGGTATATGTTTCAACAAAAAATATTTCTATTCTATCTTCCAAGAGATTTTTTTATCTGTTGATGCTTAGAAATATGGCCAAAACTCTCAACAGTACAGTCTTCCCACTTAAATTTTAGTCCATTGGTTGGTCTCTTTTTCCATCTTTTTTTTTTTTTTTTTTTTGTTAAATCTCTTCCTAGAGATCAAAGACATTCTTTGCAATGAGAAGAATAAAGATTTATTGATTCACCTCACAGGTGTTGTCTGTCTTCTCCTCAAAGCACCCATTTTTCTCAAACATTCAGTGTAAGTGCTTACCTGCTTCTCATCTGCAACAGCAACTAGCACTATTTACAAAATATGCACTGTTGTCATCCGAACAAGACAGTAGATATGGAAGTATTTAAAAAAATATAAAACATTAAAACATTCATAGAAGCAGTGCACATTAAGTAAGCCCCCAATACTTCCTAAGTGTTTCAAAGCAACATTCATGAGAATTAAGAAGTGGTAGTTTAACCATGCAGTTACAGTTATGACTTTATCTGGTGAAAGGTGTTGGCTGCTTCTGTTTTAAGTGAACAGCAGTCCTAAAGATTTAGCCCAAAGTAGACTTGTTTTTTGTGTTCTGTTACTTTTCTCTTTTTCAGAAATGAAGTGCCATAACTAGCTTTGCCTTTGCTACAGGTTTTGTGTAAGATTGTGAAATATCTGTGGATTGATGTCATAGAACTGTGTAACTAAAACCTGGAGATTCCTCTCCAACCTAAGGTCTGCTCTTTCAGGTCAAATGTTGGTGGGTGTTTTTTTAAAATGAATGCTATGGGAATGGTTATTTATTGATAGATTCTGCCCTTGTGCTCTTATCCACACCAGCAAAATAATTTCCTTATTTCAGCAGATGCCCTTTGCTGCTGGTTGCTGACAAAAGAAGCGAAGCCAGTAGTGTAGGTAAGATCCAAGCATTAGCATTTATCCAAGCCTTTCAGGGCAAGTGGCAAAAACATCTGAATGCAGTCTCCTGAGCAAAATTTCCAGCTGCAAGTGTACAAAGATTATGAGTCAGGCCGCCTAGATCAGAATACATTTTTTAAGCCTAAAAATGAAAAGTCTGATTGTTTTTTAATTTCTGACCTGGGTTGCACTTGAGTCACGATTTCCTACTTTTCTCCCAAAACACAGTGGATAGAACTTTGCTGTAGCTTAGAAATGAAGAGTCTCATGTGACCCCATGATCAAGGTCTTGAGAAAGCCCTTCTACTTCCAGCTAGGTCCATAAAACAAAATGGTGAACTAGCATTACCACTCCAAGGTCTCCTCCCTGCACTGTTGTGCTGGCAATGCAGCTGGATGGGGGAATGAAATGTATTTCTACTACAGACAATGCCCAAGAAAATAATAGCTCCAAATAAACCATGAGGACATACCGGGGACATATGTTGTATAAAGAGGATGAAGCTATTGAACAGCTCGGCCCTGAGTGAATGCCATTTACCCGCCAGTCACCGGGTTGGAAGCGCCTGCCTAGGAAAAGTAGCATGGTTGAGTAATTAGAGGCTGTATCATAAGCCATATGTACAAGGGGATCAAATGAAGACTGCATGAGCAATATTTTGACATTTCTGAACTTGTCTAAAGCCTTGTCCCCAGCAGACAATAGCTCCGCTTGCATCAGCCCAGCAAAGCTGCAAGGAAAAGAGCGGTCCCGCTCTTCCCGCACGAACGGTGTTACACGACTGTAAAGGCAGCGAATCTGAAGGTTGAGTTAATCTTGTCTCCATCACTCTGATGTCAGATCCCGGCGGGCTGGGGCAGGTGTGTGAGGCCGGGCCGGGCCGGGCCCCGCAGTAGCTGGGGCGATGGCGGCGGCGCCCGCAGGGGTCGCTCGCGTGGAGGCCACGGGCTCACGGCGGGACCGGGGCTGGGGCCGGGGCGGGACCGCGGTGGGCGGGCGGCGGGGCCGGGGCGGGCGGGAGGCGGCGGGGCCGGGCGGCGCGCACAAGTCGGTCGCGAGTTGGAGGCGGCCGGCGGCGGAGCGCTGGCTGTAACTTGACACCGGGGCGAGAGGCCGAGAGGAGAGAGGGAGTGAGAGCGGCGGCGGCGGAGGAGGAGGAGGAGAGGAGCCCCAGGGAGCGGGATGGTGACCACCTCCTTCCCCTCCCCTTAGCGGCGCTCCGCAGCAGCAGCAGCAACAGCAGCCACCGCCGCAGCGCCGGGGACTCTCGCCTGCCGCGGAGCCGGCGATGGGGACGGGACGGGTCCCCTGAGCTGCCGGGAACTTTCCCCGCCGCGGGCAGCCGGAGCCGGGCAGGCGGATGGAGGATGCGCTTCTCCCGGCGGGCTGCGTGACGCGGCGGCGGCGAAGGGGAGGATGAAGAAGAAGCAGCAGCACGGCGGCGGGGACTGCCCGGTGCCCCGGCCCCCGGCGGCGGCGGCGGCGGCGACGGGAGGGGGCCCCGGCCAGGGCGGGGGCTTGAAGAGGCGGCGGCCCCTCTCGCTGCTGCCCTTCCTCTCGCTGCGCGACTACGGCTTCTGCATGGCCGCCCTGCTGCTCTTCTGTTTGGGCTCCCTCTTCTACCAGCTCAACGGGGGCCCCCCGCACTTTCTGCTGGACCTGCGGCACTATCTGGGTAAGGGCAGCCGGCGGCGGGGACTTGTTGCGGCTCTTCCTCACCCCCCGTGGCGGCTGTGCCGGGGCCTCCCCCCGCGCAGGGCACACGGCTGGGGGGCAGCCGGGGGCTGGGGCGGCGGGAGGCCGGGGCTGCCCGGGCGGGGCGGTGGGGTCTGACACCGGAGCGGGACTGGCCGGCGGCGCCCCGAGAGCCGAGCGTGGGGGCGCGCCCTCCCAGAAGTTCATGCTGGCGAGAGCAGAATTCCCTCGGAACTTTCTCAGACCCGAGACCGCTCTGCGCCCGGGGGCTGCTCTTTGTCTGCCCGGTCCCCGTTGCAGAGCGCTCTGCCCCTCGCCGTCGGGTCAGTCCGAAGCGGCGGCGGAGCGGAGGGCAGCACACTGGGGCACCTCGGGCGCAGCCCCCGGAGCTGTCAGCGCCTCCCAGCCTGGCGCTGTGTCCCAGAGAGGAGGAAGGGGGTACGGGTGGCCCATAGCAGAAGATGCTGTTGTAAAAATCCAACCAACAAACAAATTTAAAACAAAGAAACAAACAAACGCACACTTTGCATACATCCTCATGCAGCAGGTTTGCTTCTGGAGAGAAGGATGTGCTAGCAGGGTCAGCGCAGCAGCACTCAAACGCTTGAGCTTGCTCTGGTGCTTTGCCACAAAGTGCGCAACCCCGAAGGAGGTGCCCCGGTGGAGCAGGTACAAGCCCACACTGTGGCCTGTAGTTCTCATCTTCATGCTGACCACAAGTTTTCCCGTAATTTTTCTTTGTGTCGAATTTCTACGTCGCTAAATTTTTGCTTCCATGCTTAGCATGGAAGAGAGAAGTTGGGTGAAACGGAGTGTATCGTGAGGTCATGTAAGTACCTCAGTCTGGCAGGACTATTGTAGGTGGTGGTAGTACAAGGGGGAATGACTTTAGACTGAAAGAAGGTAGATTTAGTTTCGCTATTAAGAAGAAATTCTTCACTATGAGAGTGGTGAGGCACTGGAACAGGTGGAAGAACATGGGGCATTCATAGAGAAGCTGTGGATGCCCCATCCCTGGCAATGTTCAAGGTCAGATTGGATGGGGCTTTGAGCAACTTGGTCTAGTGGAAGGTGTTCCCTGCCCATCACAGAGAGGTGGTCTTTAAGGTCCCTTCACACATTAGCTACTCTGTTTTACTTGTCTCTGAACAAGTCTCTGGTGGTACATGCTGCAGGACAAGCCATAAGAAACAGTGTTAGGTTGCAAACAAAAGTACAGTTCTTGTATTGCAGAAAAATAAGCTGAAAATCCTTTCCTATGTGTACACATTTTATGAACACCTTGAGAATACAACTCTCTGTGTGTATGTTGCTTTTCTTTACGGTAAAAGCTATCCCATATCTTCAGTTAACTGGTGAGAGGTTATGGAGAAGCAGTAGGATAAGAGGCAACAGATACAAGTTGCAACAAGGGAGATTCTGATAAGATATTAGGAAAAAGAAATCAAGGTGAAAGTAGCCAAACATTTTAACAGGCTACCCAGGGAGGTTGGAACATCCTTGCAGACACTCAGAACTCAGCTGTACAAGCCCCTGAGCAACCCAAGTCAATTTGTCACTATTTTGTTGAGGGAATAGGACCAGGAGAACAGAGGTCACTTCCAGATCATGTTGTTCTGTGATTCTGCTATAAAAAGTCAGTGAAAATTTAAGTGAAAATATGAGAAGAAGAAATGTTTTGTATATTACTTCACAAACACAGCAACAATTTTGGCTTGAGTTTTAACAACTTTATTTTCTTCCTTTAATGTTACAATTAGGAAGAAATTCCTGCACTGAAGAGGAAACTGATAAATTTGCCACCACAGAATCACAGAATTGCTAGGGTTGTAAGAGACTTCTGGAGATCATCTAGTCCACCCTCCTCCCCTGACGGCAGGGTCACCTAGAGCAGGTGACTTAGGGACTTCTTCAGGTGGGTTTTGAATGTCTCCAGAGGGAGACTCCACAACCTCGGTAGGCAGTCTGTTGCAGTGCTCTGCAAACCTCAGCGTAAAGAAGTTCTTCCTCATTTGAGGTGGAACTTCCTGTGTTTTAATTTATGGCCACTGCTCCCCATCCTATTGCTGGGCACCACTGGAAAGTCTGGCATCCTCCCCTTGACACCTGCCCTTCAGACACTTATATGCATTCATGAAATCCCCTCTCAGTTTTCTCTTCTTTAGATTAAACAAGCCCAGCTCAGTCTTCTACCAAGGCAGAAGAAGATTTTGCTTACAACTGATTGAGTTTTTAATGGGATTAAACACAGACCTCTGGTTTTCAGAGGAAAGTTTTTGTCAATTTTTAAAATTTTAATTTTCATCAAGGATAAATTTTGCTTAGCTTGGTGGGGAATAGACTGCATGAAATGTAGGGTTATTCAGCTTCTCACTTTGTGGCCTTTTGACTGCTTTTCAGGGATCCAGGAAATAAAATTTGGATCTACTACCTTAACCCCTCCTAGGCAGTAGTTGCATGTCTGCTGGAAAATCTTTTGAGGTCTGCACATGAAAGGCTTGGAAACCACTGTGTCTTGGAGAATGGGTCATGATAATTTTTGTGAGGTGCTCAGCAAGTGCAGAAAAGCCTTTGTTGTGTATGCCTGAACGTGATGAGCCTCTGGGGAAGGAGTGCAGTCTTATTTGAAAATGGTTTGGGGTTCTTTTGAAGTGAAGGATTCTCTCAGAAGAAAGCAGACAGATCTAGTTATGTGTGTTAATGAATTTCTGTACTTGTTATATCAATCCATGTAGGAATTTCCTTTCTGTGCCTTGGTGATCTGGGATGTTAAGGAGACAGGGACTTGCCTAACATACTGCACCAGGACAATGGCTGAAAGGGAAGAAGGGTCCTTGTGGCTGGGGTCCTAATTAATACCTGCTGAGCAAACTGCAGACTAGGGGAACATACTGTGGGTACTGAGGTGCTTGCTTGCATGCACCTTTCTAAATAAAGTTACTTCCTTGGTCTGCAGTTTTACTTGGGTTGTCAGAGTTGATCCATGTGGGTGACACTGGTGACACTGTTGTTGTTGTTGTTGTTGTTGTTGTTTTTTAACTGAGTGTAAGTTTTACAGGAGTGGTGCATATTCCTCAAGGTGACCAATTGGGAAGGTTTGCAAATTATGAACAATTTTTTTGTTATCAATAGGCTCATTGCCTTCTAGGGAGCTAACAGAACTGCTTGGAGGGATAGGCATTGGACATCCCGTCCTACTGGCTACCAAAGCCCTACACATTCATGTGTGTTTTATATAGCAGTTGGACTAGTCAAGTTTCATGACATTAAAAAAAATTAAACTTCTTTTTTTTCCCTTCAAGCCACAGATCCAGTATACAAGCAGTTGTTCCCTTGAAGTCCTTCCAACCCACAATTTATGGAGTTAAAATTTAAATCTCCAAACAGAAAAGTGAGCACTTAGTTTGCAAACCATGTTTGCAGTGTGGAAATCTTGCAGTCGCCCTCATTGTATTTAAATCTACAAGAACCAAGAAGGAATAGCCTAAAGGAATATTGATTTATCTGTTTAACTATTTTGTAGCCTCCATAATGTGGGGAGGGGTCCTCTTGTCTCACTCTGGGGTTTTTATTTGCATCTGCAAGTTTCCATGCATTGCTCATGGTTAGTTATGTTACTGTGGAGGCAATGATTGGAATTTTTTTACCTCAGAACTTGAAAGGAATTCTTAAGTAACAACACAAAACTTCAAGAGTGGTCAGGATAGAAATCACACCTGCATTAGGCAGGTGTGTGCATAAAAGAAAATCAAGACAGTGTGAAAACACTGGGCTTGAGAAACTTTCATTTTTTTTTCTTAGGGCTGCATCATATGCTGTGGAGGAGGTATAAGTTTATTTGCAAAGGAATGAAGTGTGAAAGTTTTCTAGTTCTATGAACTTCCCCTTAGAGAGTGAGGAGATGAGTGTGTTTTCAGAATATTCAGACTATTAGTAGATTTTTTTTCTCCCAGGCCAGCTTCTCTGGCATCTTATCAATATGTGTCTCTCTTTTTGTTTGATTACTATACTGATTGGGAAGAATCTTGGAAAAACATTATGGCAGTTTGTGGGGGAGACAGTAGCTGTATTCAGTATTTCCACTTTGCATTGCCATCTCCTCTCTTTTATACCAGAGTCATCTGGAGCAAATGAGAATGGAGTAGTAGATACAAGGCTGTGCTTTGTTGTTTATCCTGTTTTGACTTCAAGCTTATAGTAGTTCAGAGTACAGAAAGATCTGTTGAAAGCTAATGGTTTCTGCTGTCTGTTCTAGATGTGATTCACAGCAACACAGCTCAAGTTTCATGCTGTAGTCATCCCATCAGGAGGGATCTAGAGCCCTCGTTTTCAGCATAAAATTGTTGGAGGTATGGACATTAGTGGGTTATTTCTGAAGAATCTGTGGAAGATACTTAAAAGCACATCTGTTGCCAGTAGGCCTAAATTTGCTGTATAGGAGTTCATACCAGTTCTGGACCATCTATGTGCTCCAAAAACCAGGAAAGTTTAAAAATTGCCAGGCTTTCTTTCCAGTAATAAACTGGAGTATTGGGATTTGCACAAATGAGGTCTTGCTTGTTGATTCTGCCAAGGTAATCCTGGCTCACTGATCGAAAACCAACTCCAGCAGTGAGAGGAAGTGAGAAGTCTTCCCTTAGATGACTAAGACAGAAATCATAAATCTTGGACAGCCTGGTGGCTTTTGGAGAATGCACTAGGGACTCCATTTCCATGCAACTGTGGTGGTTTTGCATTGCTTTATTCTCTGCTTTGACTTGTGATATATGCATGCTTCAAATTACAGAAACGAGAATTTTCAAGAGCTGGTAGCAGCCCTTTAATAGCCAATAAAAAAATAAAATCTTTTGATCTTCAGTATTTGCTGTGCAAACTCATTGTTCGTGTCAATTAAAACATTTCCCCTCTTGAACTCCCCAGGAACCTGCCAGCAAGTACACTGGTTTGATCACATGTGAAAGTTGCCTGTGCTGTGGTTTCCTATGCAAGACAAAAGACTTAAGTGGCCAGTTTTGTTGCTCAAACAATTGCTATATCGCTCCCTACTCTCACTTTTCATGACGCTGGAAGCTCTCAGGTATTTTGAGCAGATGGGCTCAGTAGGGTTAAAGTTGTCACAACAACAGTTATGTTTATTTTAGACACATGGGGGAATATAACCATAATAGAAGCAGAAAGAAATCTGAGTATTAGGGGAGGCTGTGACAGTAATCTCCCAAATATTTAAAACTAAACAACAAGTGAAACTTTTTATTTAAATAAAAGTAGTATGAATTTGCTTTATTTTAATAGGGTGTTGTGTTTGCAGCTTTTTTGTTTGTTTGTTTATATTTTCTTTTTTCTTGACCTGTCTGACTTTTTCTTGTTAACATGTTAAGAGACAAAAAAGAAGAACTGACTAGCCAAAGCAAACAATCAAAGTGACTATCAGTGTTTGTATACAAGTTTTATTTATAAGCTGTAGAAGGGGGGGGGAAACAGATGGAGCTTTTTTTTGGAGGGGGATTGGTTTAGGTTTTTTGTTCTTATAATACTGCATTTTTATCTAAAATCATGTAAAGCACAGAATTCTTCAGGGAAAGCTTTTCTAAACAATAGAAGCACCTAGCATACTTTATTATTGCAGGTAGTCAGCATGTTGCTTTTTCATGGCCAGAAAGGGTTGTCTCATCCAGTTTTGCTTTGCACATGGATCATAAATCCTTTGCAGTTTTGAAGGCTCTTCAGGTGTGTGCCTAGGAGACACACAGTCAGGTCTGTGGGTGAGATCTTCTGTGTGGTGACACGATACCCATTCTGAGATGAATATGCTTTTAACAAGGCCCTGGTTATGTTCTTATTGACAGATTATTTCTGATTGTTCTGAAGAATGTGTAGTGTTCTCAAAAGAGCTTTTCTGTACTCTAAAGAATTTTGATTTTTCTCCCACTTTTCAATGGATTGTTTAGTTGCATTACACTTAGAATTTATTAAATTTTAAAATTAATTAACATTGTAAAGAACTGAAAAGTCAGTTTAGAAGCTGCTTCCTAAAAGCTGTGAAAAGGGATAGCCTGAACCAAAATGGCAAGTCTGTGGCTATATCTTCCTTAATTATCATTTCTGTCCTCTTTGGGCATCCTCATTTTGCTATTGTGAAAGCTATGCATATTATCTTTTAGATAAAATTTGTTTGGACTTCCAATTAGTTTGCTCAACTCTCAAGTTATAAGTGAGCTTTTTTGGAAGACGTTAGAGGTGCCTCATCTCCAAGAAGCTTTTGTTATAAGACTGCTCATCACTCACAACTTGTCTGATTGTAAGATTATCAAAGCTTTGCCTAACACGTGGTGCTGTCAAGGAATACTCTATGGAGACCCAGAATGCACCTTGTTTTATGACCAGCGTCATAAAACTCAAGCCTTTTCCTTTCAAAAAGATTAAGTGGTCTCTGAACTACATTATGCTGGCTGACCAAAACCACTCTTGTACAGTGAAGTCATAGAAGAAAATGCTTAAGATTGCGTGAATGTGTTGTGATAATATTCTAAGTATATTTGGAGAAGCGGACAACATTTATTTAGGGATATATTTTCTTTCAAATATATATAGGGATATATTTGCTTTCAAATCAGACTCCAACCTGGGAATTGGGAATTGCATATATGCAGCTTTGTACATATTTCTTTTTCATATTGTCAACTTTGTAATTTGACAAGGGATTTAAAGGATTAATTCAGTTTCTGATGCCAGGGACTATTACTACAGCTTTTTCAAAAATTTAATTATTTGGGTTTGGTTTACTTCCAGGTTATATGGCAGTGTGGTGTATACACCTCTAAGAGAATAAGTCTAGTGGTTAAATGGGACGCTTCACTTGGGCTTGAGGAGATGAGGGAGGCTTCAGTTCCCTGCCCTGACAGACTTCATGTGACAGTGAACAAATTGTGTGTCAGTTCTGTCTGTGTTTAATCCTCTTTTGTCCAAATGACATTTTGAAGATAAATGTGTAACAGAATATGATATTCTCAACTATTGTAGTGGTCATAGCCACAGAAATGCTGAAGGGGAAAAAGATGCTTTTGATAAATCCTTTTGTCGTGGAGGGTTTTTCACTGTGTCAAAGAGATAAGGCAGATAGTGTTAGAAGGGAGCTCCTGTGTAGACTGAGGCAAAGTCAGTGGTCCAGCTGCTTTTCTTGCAAGGGTGTCACCACTGTTCACTAGCACAGTCTCTGTGCAGTTTTACTTTAGGAGTTATTGCTATAATTGGTTTCCAGAGCCTTATCAAAGGACCTCAATTTTTAGATGTGTCCTCATATAGAAGGCTTCATGTCCAGGAGAATATAGCCAAATCACTTATTTTGTTGTTTCTAGTTGTGCTGCTTAGGCTTCATCTGCAAAAATGAAAGTTAAAACATGGTTTCTTGAAGCTTTGTTCACCCAAAGTGAATGGGAAGCATTTTGTTCTCTGTCAGAGGGTGCTTGGCCAAAAGGAATTGTGGCTGCCAGGAGGAAAAAAGTGGTCATTACATTGGTTCTCATGTTTTCATACAAAATTATGGAGGAGGAAAATTGCTTTTGCTTAGTGTTTTACAAAGAATGATAAGCATTGAAGGCTGTCAGAAAGGGAGACTCTATAGCAAAAGTAACTCACACTTCAACGCTCACAAAATTCAACACTTAATGCTTTGTGGGGAAAATAAAGGCTGTCTAATTTTTTTTTACCCCTTAACTCTCATAAAGTATCTGAGATTAATTAACATCTGTGCTAACTCTACTGCACTGATTCCTGATAAAACTGTTTTGAACGCAGTAGTGCGTGTCAAAATCAACTGTGACAGTAAGTGGAAGTTCTTCATTTGTTATTTAAGTACCGGTCTCTGTTATCAAAATTTGTAGAACATATGGTGAAGGTATAAAGAGGGACTTGGTTTTGACATGATTTTTGGTGGGAACACTGTAAAATGGTTGAATAGGTCAAATAAGAACCTGGGACTATTCTGACACAAAAACTTGAAACAATAAATAATGATACGTTAAAAAGAAAAAGAACAACACATTTATTTTTCCTATTCTCATAATTTTTCAGTATCCTTTTTTGCCCCCCTCCCCCCCCCCCGATTCCAGATGGTAATTGGTTCTTTCTCCCCCACCTCTTCTTCTGATCTCATCATTTAAATTCATGTATTTATAATGAGATAATTTCTGCTGTCTTTTGTTTCTAGCAAAAATCTGGAATTACTGAAATTACTTGAATGTGTTTTATATGATAATCACCACAATTTTTAGGACATAAATTTTGAGCACTGAAGAAAGCACTTCTTTCTGGTTTGTTTTCTTAGCTTCATGTGAAAGTACTTGCATATTGTTAGCTTCTGGCTCCTGTAACCTATTCAAGAAGAGCACTGCTGGTTATTGTTTTCATAGCTGTCCTTCTGTGCAAGGACTCTTACATCTTTTCAGGTAAGATGTAAGAATTTACGTTTTCGGCTTGGACTGGAAAAACAAGTCTGTTGTAGGGGTTTTTTTGAAAGTTGTGACTTTGCACCTGCTGCTGACCCCCTGTGAGCACTGTTCTAAATTGCAGCAACGTGAAAGAAATCCCTATGTTTCCGCTGTTACAAGTACAGCCAAGGGCAGTGAATAGCCAGTCTGTGTGCTGATGTGAGTGGGTATGAACACACTTACCGAAATAAGCTACTGCGTTGTTATTCAGGGCAGATAACTTCTGAGGCCTTTCTAATTGGATTGTCTTTCCTGAAGAACTGGCTGGTAGGGGGAGTTTCCCCTGTCTCCATTATGTGCTGTTGTATTTTTGGACCAGTAAGTTTTGGAGCTAGGGCTTGCAAGGGATTTAGGGGCTGCTCGTTCATACCATGGGGGCAAGAAGAGGACAAGAATCCTTGGGTGACCGTGAGGTTCCTCCTCAGATCTTGCTATAAGATTCACAGCCTTCTCAGCTATTTATCTGCGTTTCCTATCTTATCATTGAGGGGAGAGAGCCATTTCCGGGTCATTACAGTTTATTGTAGACATGTAATGCAAGTAGGATCAGCCCTTTTCGGAGATGTTAGTTGCCTGTAACCTGTTGATATTAACTTGGAGGGGAACACCAAGCTTGAATATGCTGCCTTTCCCTGGGCAGAAGAGGTGCTTGACTGTAAGAACTAATCTGACTGGCGCAGCAGTGGCTCCTCAAGCTTTTAGCTAATGCTTTTAGTTTGGTTTTTTATTATTGTTATTATTACTTTTTTTTAACTTTCAAGTGAAAACTGTGGAAAGTGATGACAGATGATTTTTTTCTCACCAAGGAATGTTTTCCCCATCGTTATTGGTGAGCAGGCAAATAGATTTTCAAACATAATTTATGTTTATATAATGAGGCATTTGTTTTTCTTTGTTTTAGAATCTGGGTTAGAGGATGTTTGGAGACTGGAGGGGTGGATAGGAAGCAGAGAGCAATTATTTGACTGAAATTTATTTTACTCTCTTGGTCTTTAGAGCCGCACTGAGGGAAGCAGACCCTGTTTTGTTGAAAATAGATGTTTGGCTTTGTTTGTAACTGTGGAAGCACAATGATTAGGTTTGTGTTATGGTTTCTGAGTGCTAATGCTTTAGAAATAGACATTTGGATGCTTGCCAAGACTTGCTACTTATCATACTTAATGATTCAGAGTAGAAATCATCAGGAGACTAGAATGGAAATCATGGTGCCCATGGCAATTTGAGTAAAGAAGCAGTGCACCTCTGCCATATGTAAATAGTATGTTTTAGCACCCCTGAGAATGTTTATTTTAAAAACCTTTACTGATCAAGTGGTTAGTTGGTTCAGTTTAATGTATCTGCCCCAGGCAGAGGATGCCAACATACCATTGTACTCTTACAAGGTTACTAAATGCTAGCAAGTGGCAATTCTGTGAGGTGAGCTGCCAATGTCTGGATTAAAATCTGCTAGTCAAGAGGATTTGATTTGTTATTTCTACTTCCCCCCCCCCCCCCCCCAATGTGGAACATTCTGGACATTTTTGGGGAAGGAGCTGGCTTGTTCCAACTGTTCTTATAGTCTCATAATAAGTGTTTCTGAAATATGTACAATGAAATTGTTAGAATAAGTGACTGTTTCTTAGCTTTTACCTGATTACTACTAGAAACTATTGTGAAACCTCTGTTGTTTCTTGGCTTTTGAGTGGAAAGACAGATTTATTTGGAGGAAACTGATTTTCTTAAAGATCTTTATAAGATGTTTCAGCCCAGATTTCAAAGCTCACTTTTGAAATCTAAATTCCATTTATGTGTCTTTTTGCCTTGTAAGATGTCCTAAACTTTGGGAATCCTTGCGCAGATTAGAGTTTACACTGTTTCTCTAAACAGGTTTTTTTTGTCTCTTCAGAATATGAAGCTGTACACTTTTGCTTCATAGCAGTGACTTGTGTTGAAATGGACATGAGTCCTGAAGGGGTTGGGGCAGGTGGGGAGATACGAGAAGAAACCAAGACTTATGATGTTGTTTCAGAAAACATTTGAGAATTATCTCACAATATACAAGTTTTGGGTTAGATTTCAGATGAACAACTTTGTGAATATCTACAGTAATTGATTAGTGTTATTATGTCTGTGTTTATCTCATAGGAATTAGTGGGAGAGAGCATTAAGTATGACCAGTATCAATGTGCTCTCTCTATTCAGTCTTATTTTCTCATATGTCTTTTCTTCCAAGATGTAAAAACATCCTTTTCCTTCTGGTCGTCTTTTATTTACAGGTAGTTGCCCAGTCCTTTCGTTAATCTGTTCCTCTACAGCACCAAACCATGTTTAGTAGCTGATGAATTCCCAGTCTTATTGCTGGTGGTCCTACTTCCTTCGACCAGATTTTCTTTCTTCAGTGGCAAATACTTTCCTCAGCAAATACTCTTGCCTCTTTTGGCTGGTCTGCATCTAGAGAAGAGCCATCTGAATCTGTGTGTTGAAAATATAAGTGGGATGTTAGAAGATGTTTCCCACAAGCAGCCCATGCCTTTGCATTCTCAAAGGGTAGAGAAAAACACTAAAGAGGTACTTTGAAATACACAGAAAGATCTTGGAGGTGCGATGTTGGTAGGCCTCCTCTGTACTAGTTTGATGATATTACAGGTAGAAATAGCATTCAGATTGGGTAGTATGGTGCCAAGAAAAGTTTTTTAAATAGGAGAGAACTAGTAGAGAGAAGAGGGGACAGACAGGTGTCTTGATCAGAAAAAGTTACACAAGATTTAGACTGTGTATGGCTTGTCTGTAAGGCCCTGACTCCTTGTTTTGGAGGTCCCTCTGAAGTCAGCATGGAGAGACAGTGGTATCTCCACAGATTAACTCAGACTACTTTTGTCTTTATGACGACAGAGCCCCTGACTTGCACACAGTGAAATGCTTGAAGTTTGGTGTGAAGAATCTGGGTTGTCATGGTACTTGTTCTCAGAAACATTGGTTGACAACCAGTGGGAGGCTTCCAAAGAGGAGAAGAAGAAGGAAGGGGAGTGTGGAGAGGAGCCTGGAAGTTACATTAGCTAGATATTTAAATAGATAGGTCATCACTTCATGTCAGTGGGTCATTGAAACCTGAGTTCTTAGGATGCATAAAGATAACAACTAGATAATTCCCTGGAAAAATAGCACTGCAAGGGGTAGCTATTCCTGCTTGATGAGTGGACTTGGTGCCATGTTTGTTTCTCCCTAAGTCTTGCAGTTCTATGAAAAGGGCTGTGTGATGACAGCTTTGATATAATCTGAAAAATTGCAGCAGATACTGTAAGACAAAGGCTGTGAAGTTGCTGACTCCTCAGTTCCTTTCCTATCTGCAGCTAATTGTTCTTTTCCTAGCAGAACTCCCCATACAAATATGCAGATTTCTTTTTGTGTTGCCAGTTGGGACATAGCACAATAAGTAAATTAGGATGAAGAACAAAGTATTGGGGCCTAAACTCTACCACCTGTGTTTATTTGAGTTTTTGGTGGGGGTTTTTTATGTAGTGGTTTGTTTTGGGTTTGGGGTTTTTTTGGGGGGAGCGGGGAGTGAGGGAGGATTATTTGTTGGTGGTTTTGGTGGGATTTTTTCATGATGTCATTTTGGTCATCATTGCATCATACACACATATTTATATACATGTACATAGACATTTATATATATATATGTAAAAGCGAATAGTAGAAAATGTTGGCTACCCTTAGGAACAGGCATGGGGACAGGAGGGAGTGAGAGCTGGCTGCAGTCTGAGGATGCATTGCTACACACTGTCTGAGGAAATGTTAAAACCGGAGGCAATTTTGGAGGACAGAGAAGTTTTGATCTTTTATAAAATCAGAGAGTAGCTGCTCTAGGTACACATCTCCTGATTGCTGAGTATTTTCAAATCAATTTAATATTCTGACAGAACTAAATGATTTTCAGCCACCATCACCGAATGGTTGAGCTTAGAGGTCATCTGACCAATGGTCCAGTCCTGTGTGCTCAAATAGGGCCACCTAGAGCTGATGGACAATCTCCAGGCGACTTTCGAGTATCTTTGAGGATAACGACACCACAACAACCTCCATGGACAACTTGTGCCAGTGCTTGGTCACCCTCACAGTAAAAAAGTGTTTCCTGATATTCAAAGGGAATGTCCTGTGTTTCAGTTTGTTCCCACTGCCTTTGCTTCTGTTACTGGGCACCACTGAAAAGGATCTGGCTCTGCCTTCTTCTCCCTTCAGGTACTTCTGTACCTTGATAAGATCCCCTGAGTCTTCTCATCTCCAGGCTAAGCAGTCCCAGCTCTCTCAGCCTTTCCTCAAATGTGAGATGCTTCAATCCCTTCATCATCTTTGTGGCCCTTTGCTGGCTTCTCTCCAGTACACCCATGTCTCTTGTACTGAGGGGCCCAGAACTGGATACAGGGTACTCCAGGTGTGGCCTCACCTTCTGGACAAGGGAACCTGCTCTGAGAATGTGCGAGGGAAGTCCTTTGCAAAGCAGGAGATTCTTAGGTCTTTTTCAGCTCATATATGAGGCAGAGAGGAATCTGAATAAATACCATGTACTTACATATGGTCTTTCTGCTGAAGATTTGTTTCTTAAATTACTTTTTAGCTGATGGAAGTTCGTATTGAAAACTGGATAATATTGCCAGTGTTTTGCATGTGAAGGAGCCATTCTCAGAAGTGTGATTAAATGAAAGCTGAAGTAGTAAATGCTTCTTTCTCTAACTGCAAGCTCTCTGCCTTGCCTCAGTAATAATGAGCAAAACCTATCACTTAATTTCATCCATTCAATAATATTTTTCTGGGGAGTCAGTCAAATTCAGCGTGAGTTATTTAATCTTCTGATAAACAGCCTTACTCTATTAAGCCTGTTGCATTTTCCCCTGTCCAACTTTGAATCTCATTCTTGTCTTATCTAATCAATGAAGCAAATTTTGGCAAAGCTCTAGGATTCTTTATAGATCAGCAGTTGTCTGTATTTTGCACTATGCTACATAGAAACAGCTGACAGCTTCATTTTTTTTCCTCTGGAACTCTTTGGTTATGAATATTAGAAGCTGAAAGAGTTTTTAATAGCATATAGTATCTTTCACCTTCTGACCTCAGCTCAAATACAGCTGAGGTTGGCAGTAACTGGATCTTATTACCATCCTGAAGTGTTCAGTTAGCTGGGTGCATTAAGTTGATTTAGGTGGTTGTGATACCATTCTTGGCACTGCCACTCCCCTCTTCACTCTGCTGACTGAAGGATACTATATGTCACGCCAGCGTGAGAGTATTTTATCTGGCGGGGATAAAACCAGTGGGTTTTATCTGGTGGGGATCTCAGTGGGCTGGTGCACTTTCCTCCCCATTTCTGTGTGCTTTGCTTCTGGGCTTGGTGATGGTGTCTGCACTGCCCGTGTTAAGTGCAAGAGGGACTTGAAATTCATAAAGATGTTACTGACGGTTATAAAGTTTGTGGGGGGAATGGACCCAACTGTCCCCAAGGTAATAGATGTGCCTGTATAGTGAATTTCTTTGCACTACCCTGCTGCATAGATAGAGATGTGTGCTTGGAGCTATTGTATAAATTGATAAAATTATTCCTTACAAAAAAAAAAAAAGGCAGGCTTGAAATTTCATGCTGAAATGTCATAGAAGGAGAAATCTTTCCATCTTCTGCAAAAGAAGATGCTAAGTGTCCATCTCGCTTCCTCCTCCCTCTGTCACTCCTGACCTCAGAGTACAACTCTCTGGTTTTTATCCTTATACAGCAGTTTTCATCTAGCATGCCAAAGAGGAAGGTATTTATTATCACTTTTTTTATTCTTTATTGAAAGGGTACAGAGAGGGGGTGTGCTTTCTTGGTGTTATTTGGCTGATCAACTGCATTATCAAGAATAGGGCAAAGATTCCTTGCACTCTTAGAATGACAGGGGTTTTCCCAGAAACCTTTGCAACATGTCCAACAAAACACTGATGCTCAGCAACATGGAGAGTCTTCTACTTGCCTTTGCCTCAGCGCTTACCTGCCTCTCCTGGCTGGGGTGGTTTGAGTTTGTACAGTCTGTGAGGTTCATATCTGCGTAACATTCCTGGAAAGTAACGAAGTTTTTTTTCTGAGGGGGCTTCTGAAGCAGAAGATGGTTCAGGGACGTGTGAAACCAGGTCTGCCAAAATGTGGAGCAGCATTTGCCCAGCAGAACCTCCATTCAGCCCAGATATGGAAACTCGTATCTTCCTTTCTGTGAGCAGCAACTTTTTAGCGTCTTTCCTCACCCTGTTCCCATCGGTAGGGAGGCCTGCTACTGCAGAACTGTATGTTGAGCTTGAGACTCTCAAAATGACAGGGAAGCATGTGGGAGTGATAGCTGGGAAAAGAAAGGGTGAGAGAAGGACAGGTTGCTCGGTAAAAATTTCCTGATTTGTGCTAGAACATAATATCTTCTAATGTATTCTGCTTAAAAGGAGCTTGCAAGAGACAGGAATAGTACTGGGGGAGCAGATAAACCATAAGTGGCATGTTAAGGAACCTATTCCTACTTTCTTGCTGCTTTCTGCAGCTGTCTTCAACACCTCTGTGGAATTTGCTCACCTAAGCCTATACTGTGAGTGGAAAAAGTTGTATTTGTGGCATGGGTAAATGTTAAAACAGCTGCTTTTTATAGCCAACACAGCTTAAAGGCTGTATAGTCAGCTTCAGAAATGTTTTCTTAACTTATTTATTCTGAAGACAGAAATATTTTTAATACAAAGGAGCTCATAATGCAAGTGAGTTGATTTGCTCATGTAAATTTGACCCATCTGCTGGGCCCTCCGATAATTTTTGCCTAAAATTTTACATCCACAGTTTTCCTTAATTCTGTGGTAATGGTTGTTGCATTGTATGAGAAAATGACCAGAGGACTTGTTCTTGCACTGTAACAGAATCATTACCATGTCACAAGCACAATATAATTATGAAACTTTCAGGCAGATTGGTTAAATGGGATGCTCTTGCTCTTGCAGCGTGATTGATTGGGTCACAAAGCCTGAAAACAGAAAATTTTCATACAGACTACTCTGGGTATGCATCCAAGCTTGAAGTCTAATTGTTGTTAGAAATAAATGTGGTGGTCTCAGGCTATTCCTTTGTGAATATGGTCAACATCAAAGAAAATAAGAAACCCACAGTGATTAATATATGGTTAAGTCTGAGCTAAAAATGATAGGTCTAGCTATTCAGCTAAATGTAATATGTAATATGGTCCTGGTTAAAAATATTTCCTTTCTCCTACTCTATAAATAGCATTGTAAGTATGGTTTATAGTTTCTCCAAACACCCATTTGTCAGTTCTGTTCTATACTGTTTGCACTCCTGATTTCTGACTGCAAGGGATCTACTCACTGGCAAGGCATCTCTCCTATTTTCAATAAATCTTTTGTTTGCTGGTTCATGGATTGCAGAACTGAGAAATTTTATTTCCTAATGTTACATGACTTAGATTTCTTCGTGCAAACCTGCATGTTGTATTTGGTCCTGTTGCATAGCGTCTTGTAGTACTGTGCTGGTCATAGATATGGTTTGGCAAATGCTCTTGCTCAAATGGGAAAGGAGTTTGAAGAGAAGAACAAGGAAGAGGAAAATTGTAAGCATTCTTTCTCTTTCCTTCCTTCACTGTGTTTTTGGATGCTTAGAACCAAGTAATGGTAAGCACTAATGTGAGACTTAAGGTGTTCAGACTCCTGAAGCTATACTTATTAGTTAACCTCAAAGAGCAGTTTATAGGAAGTATAAACTTGTGAAATGTTCCTTTGTGTGCTCTTGAATGCATTTTAATTTCTTTGAGAAAGAAAAAAAATTGCTTTACTCCCTTAAAAATCCTGGAAATGAAAACAGTTTGGAGTTGGGAAGGTAGTAAACCACTAAAGTCAGTTTGCATTGATAGTTCTTTTGTTAGTCTTACCGGCTTCAGTCTTCCTGTGACACAAAAGTTAGGTTCCTGCTGAGAATTACAGTTCAGTAGAGCCTGATATTTATTTTCTTTAACTAGAAATAACATAAAGTGTGTGACCAAAGTAGGGTTATTATACTGGCACATATTGAAATTTCTAAGAATTTTGCATTTCATTATTTAATATTATTTTATTTATGCAACTCTATCATCTGTTTGTTTTACTTGGAGTTCAGTCTGTAGTGCCATATTTTCTCTTTCAGGAGGAAGACATGCTAGATTTGTTTCTTGAGTAGTAATTTTTGCCTGTGTGTTTTTTGCTGTAGAGGTAGTGCAGAACTTAGATGCTGAGTTACAGGACTTTTTCTGTAATAGAAATAAGAGATAGACACCTCCTGGAGAAAACAAGATCAATAATACTTGTGTTTGAATATATATATATGAAAATTAAAAAAAATATTCTAGGTTGCACACAGTTTTATCAATATGATAAGGATGCTGCTGTTCATTCATCACATGGAGCTGAAGCATGTATAATAAATTGTTTAAACACATGTTTTCTTCTTTTCCTTGCTACTTGGCAGTATTTGTGTCCTCCCGTTGAGGTAAAAATGAATAAGGAATGGATATAACACGTACCATTGATCTCCTTTATCCATGGGGTTCAAATGAGACATTTTTGATGTTTCTCCTACATCTGTGGTAATAGATGGCTGGTACTGGAGCAAGGATTGGAGTAATTAATAAGTTCTGTGTATAAGAAGAGTTAAATAACCCAGTAGATTGATCCAAAATATTTTCTGTGTTTTTTATGCAAATTTTTATCAAGGTGAAAATGGCCAGATTATCTGTGAATGTATATATCAATGTGCCTATGAAGAAGTTGGTATGAGGTGCTGTTGAAAGTAACTTTGGTTTCTCTGGGTGCTTTTCTCATGGTATTTCGGAGCTTAGACTGCAATGAATGTGCTATATACTTTAAAATGCTTAAGTATTTTCATAAACTACTAGATGTGAACTCCTTGATGACTTTCTGGTAAGATCTGTATTGAATTCTCCCTAGGAGGAGTATAGAGACATTGTTTGAGCATGCAGGGATGGGGTTAGGATAGCCAAAGTCCACTGCAGTTGAATCTAGCAAAGGACGCGAAGGGAAACAAAAAGGGCTCCTCCAAACTTATCAGAAGCAAGAGCAAGGAGAATGAGGGCCTGCTGCGAAATGGGGACAGAAAAGGCTGAGGTACTTAGAGCCACCTTCCACTCAGCCTTTACTGGTGAGATTTGCCTTCAGGAATCTCAGGCAAGGAAGACTCACTGCTGGGGCCAGACTGTTCCCAGTAACACCCAGTGAAAGGACAAGAGACAGTAGTTACAGACTGAGAAACAGAAAATTCCAGAAAACCCTTTTGATATGACGGTGATTGAATGCTGGCACAGATTTCCCCAACATGCTCAAAACCCCTTCTTGAGCACTCTGGTCCAGCTGGCCCCACTCCAGCAGGAGATCTGAGTGGACAAGAGGCTCTGTTGACTTCCCACATCACCGTGCCATGGGATATCATGATGTGTGCTGTCCTTTCAGACACTCGATTAGGACTAGGAGTGAAAAGTCAGCTCTAGTGTAGTGTGGAAAAAAATGCGTCCTTGCTGGTGCTACAAAATGAAAGGGCATAGCAAAAGCATTCATTGTACTATTCTCTATTTCTTGCTGTAGATAAGATTTTGTAAAATTAAGATTTCAAACACTGAGAAAAGAGTCCACTCCTTGTAGCCAGTTTTCAGTATCTGTGGTACTGTGAAGCTGTTTAGACTTTTGCGTGTCTATACATTGAGGAAGATGGACATGTCAGACATACTGCTGATTAGTGCCAGTTCTAGGAACAGAGGTTGGGTCCTAGTATCAGTCTCAGTGTAAAGCGGATTGGTATGTCAGAATTGCATGTCACATTTATGAATTACTTCTAAGACTTCAATTTTTTTTCCCAGGACTCTGCAAAATATTTTCTAGGAGTTGATTAACTGAATATGGAAGAACGTAATTTTTTGCATTGCAAATAGAAAGAGAGACTACTTGACTGCTAATTATAAGAGTTTTAGATCATGTGTCTGAGTGTGAGGGAGAAAAAGAGTGAATAGGTAATCCAAGACAGGATGTATACGGTCATGTTGGGAAGGGAATGCTCCTTGGCAATTCCAGTTATCATTTACCACTTTTAGCACAATTGCTTTTTTTCCCCTTCTTACTTGGTATGTTTTCCCTTCTGGGTCAGTAGGAGAGCAGTTTCTTAGAACACAGAGAAGTAGTACAGTAAATCCATTGTGCCTCTAGGACATATTAACTTCAAAAGATATGATGCTTCAGTCTCCTAGTGAAAGTCAGACAGAATCTAGCCAGCTTGTTTGTTGGGTTTTTTTCTCTGACTCCAGCGTGATTCTATCTTGCAAAGGCATGGTCTAATTCTTTCAAGTGAAAAACGTTGAAGCAGATTTGTTTCGATGAAATAGATACCTCTGGCAAGTTGGATCTAATTCAGATGACTGTGCCAAGGATGGAAGTCATGAAGCTTAAGGAGACAAAAGAAAACAAAGAATTTTTTCAATTAGAGTTGAACTTCAAAAACAATATAGCAAACTTAGCTTCAAATTATATATGGATTGAGATCAGAATTGCTGTTGTGTTTATGTATTTACTAAGATGAACAGTAATATTCTGTGATTTTGCTTCACATATATGACATTCCTGTTTGGCACTGGTAAGCATTCCTATATGAAGGAAATTTTCTGATTTTTTTTTTTTACTTTTTCTTTTTCCTGTGAAGGAAGAGAACTTTTGCAACTTTTTGCAACTTTTCCTACAATCCCCCTGTAATTGTGTGTGTAAACTGGGTCTGATTAATTGGCTAAGAGATTCCAAAGAAGTTTTAAATAAAATCTTTAAAGGGTCAAGCCCGAAAGTATTGGTGCTCTGATATCCTTGCAGAACTTCAGTGGATGCAGTTGTAACTTGACACGCAATTCATTTGGGTCATTCAAATTGCAGAATTGAGGTGTATAATTGCATTTAATTGAATTTTCGTAATTTTCCCCACTTTATTTTTCCTCAAATGTCTTAATAGATTATAGAAATATTTCTTATGATGTTCTCCATTTAAACAGATACCTGCTACTTTACCTTCTTAAAGACTTTGCTTTCTCTCTATTCTCTGTAGCTTTCCCCACTGGGTTGCTTACTGATTGCCTAAACTTCTGAACAAATGAATAGCAGGAAAAGAACAAAACAGTGACTTCTCAGCCTTTAATATGGAGTCCACTGCTGAATTAGCTTTGAACAGGAGGTGAAGGACACTTCTGAAAAAACGCAACACCCCAAAACTAGGAAACAAAGGAAAACAAAAAGAGTTGATATTGAAAAGATGTCTTGTGACCTTAGTGCAAGGGTCTGGTCTGGTCTTAGTCTAGTAAAAGTTTAATCAAGTAGATTAAACAAGAGGGTGGGAATTCCCAAGTTACAGGCATTAAAACTGGCACTTTGTCACTCTGGGAACAGGGACATGGCCTGTGAGTTTCAGCCCATGCAAAAGATAAATTTCCTTTAGTGGGGTGCATTGTCCTGTTTAAGAATGAAATTAGATGTTTTTCTGCTCTTTCACTGTCACTTTGACTGATTCCTTGGTATAAACTGGACTCAATTGCATTAGTGGATGCCAGCACTTAGACTCCAAGCACAAACCAGGCCACAAGCCAATTCTTGAGAATGAGGGGGGACTGTGGTACTCCTCCACCACTGCCACTTAAAGCTTCTGATTCTACACTCTGAGAAATAAACAGTAGCAGTAAAGAGAGTTGGGAATACAGATAAAAATTAATACTGTAAAATGAATTTTCAATCCTGCTTTATATTTTAGACTCGTACACCATTTTTACAAGGCTATGCTTTGTTAGGTGGCAACTTTATGGCATACTGGCAATGAGCATTCCCATATCCACTGTGTTTCCTTTTCTATTCTGCCCTTTCTGGAGAAGGCAGGAGTGTAAGCAGTAGCACTAAGAATTTCCTCTGAAGTTGCACTGGAAATTAAAATTTGTCAACTTAATATACATACAGTACCTTACACTGTTACTTAGTTTTACTGTTTCAAAAAAAATGCTGATGTGATTTCTTGTTCTGACATGTAGGAGATTATTTTTTTATAATTTTTGTTATGAGTTGTGCCACAGTTGGATTGTAACTTCCTTATAAACTGAAGGATGACTTTTGAAGTTAAAAATCTAAATAATCAGAGCAATGTTGTAGAAACTGTGCCTATCAGAAACTAACACTAAAAACCCAGCACAGATATCCTAAAAGAATGTTTGAGACCAGGAAGAGGAAACAGTCCAGGAGACAATCTTCATAATTATTAAATACAAAGTAAACTTCTTGAAATGCAAACTTTCATTTTAGATAGACAAGAATTTACAAAGAAGGTCCCTTTTATAGCTATAGGGAGGAATGAGAAATTACTCAAGTTTCAAACTTATTTCTCTCAGTGTGCTATTCTCTGCACCACATGAACAAGTATCTAGAAAGAACCATGAATCAAATGCTATTCCAGAATGTTAGTGGTGTTTTAAGCTCTAAGGAGGAATGTTTGAAATTGTAGGAATTTCTGAATATCTCTTTTGCTGTTCTGTTAAAGAAATAGTTTGGATCTTGGATCTTCATTTGAATCTGGCTTTCTGAAAGTGAATATCAATGTGGTCTATTAATTTTGAAATATATTGGAATTGTCATCACGTAGTTGACATTTACTGCTAACAGTTAAGAGAACCCCATGATCTAAAGAGAACAAATAACCACTGCTTACTGTTGGACTTGCATCAAAATCCTTCTCTCTCTCTCCTAGAAAAATGCAGCTGACTGTAGCTGCCAGCCAATGTACAAACAGAACCAAGAGAGGGAACAGCTGCGCTCTGAAAAATACATAGCTCAAAGGCATCAGCACCCGCCTCGGCTCCTCTGGTGTTTGCTTTCAGGCTAGAATTATATATTTTGGGGTACATTTACGTATGTAAGTAAGGTTTTCTAGATGATCTGCAGAATTAATGATCCTCAAAAAGAAGAAAAAAAAAAGTAACAATATGTTGATTTTTAAGAGTAACTTCATCCTGTTTTGTCCTACCTTTGTGCTTCTGGCATTTCTTAAAAAATTCTATGACAGTCAGTCTTTGCTGAATATGGTTTATAGGTCCAGTATTCTACAGTCAGCACCTCTGAACCTACTTGATGAGTGCATATTGGCCAAACAGGTCCTGTGGCTTGTTCACCTGGATTTTGAGGAGTACCGTCTAGAAATAGATGGCAGTTACTGTTTCTACTTGATGGGTTTCTATGCTGTGTGAAGTGGGACCTCGTCATTAAGGAGCAAATAATGTGTGTCACGTTTCTAGTGGAACTGGAGCTGAATCTGCATGAGGTTGATATAAAATAAGATAGTAAGTGGTGGCTAAAGTTAGGTAAATTACACCAACAGAAAACAATTAAAGTGGTGAGTATGAAGAGGGATAACTATGATAGTGTGCATTCGTGCGACTTTTTGTGTGCAAAATACCACTCTCCTTCTCACTGAAATGCAGTTAGAGCTTGTTATGTGGAAGAAAATTTGTTTCAAACTAGAGACTTTTGACTTCCAGCGAGTGTAAATTCAATACTGCCATAAAATCTGACTCCAGTGACTGATTTAAGTGACTCCAAGTTTTTACATAGCATTGTGTCCTTCAGTCACTACTGACAACTGACAGCATTTCGTCTCTATCTCTGTTGTGTGTTTTGCTCCAGATGCCACAGGAACAGTAACTTATTTCTGAACTCTACAAAAATAAGCTTAACACTTTCTTTGCTTCAAGTCAAAAGAGTGTTTATTTCCTGTTTGTTATGTTTTAGTAAACGAGCTGTACTTTAAAAAGGGTGTAACACTGGCATTTTCTAGGTAGTATGAATATAATTTGTCACCTAGGGGGAAAAAAGAGTGTATTGTGGTAGTTTCCATAGAGGTAACTTGTTTCTGGGTTCATGTTACAAAGTTGTGATTTACTGAGGGAGTAGGCTTTACTCTTCCTAGGGAGCATATGGTGTGTTGTTTTCTGCATAAAACCTGGTAATTTTCAAGGGCAAGACAATTGCAACTTGTTTGCTGTTTTTAGAAACTTGAGTGTTGCTGTTGCCAAGCATACAAACTAACGTTTTACATTGGTTTTTGACTGTGACACTAACTAGGAGCCAAAATCTCTCCGTCTGCTCCTTCACTGACATCTCACTCCTGGAAAGTGTTTTGTCGGTGGGAAGGTGGCAGGCAGTCTGTCCTTGGCCTTGCATTGAGGTCCTTCACCTCAGCCGTTTGTGGGGCACCTTCTGGTCAGAACAGAGGACCTCATCCACTGAGTTAAGTTTTAAGAACAATTTGTCTGACCTAACAACATAGAAGTTCCACAGTAGATGGACAAATAGTGTTGACGTGGCCCTTGGTAACAAATCCTTTAAAGGACGTGGAAAAATAGGCATCTGTGTTTAGTAATGGCTTCTGTGAACATTGTGATATATTAGTAAACTTAATAGAAAGTGTATTTCAATTGATAGTGTCCTAAATGATTCTTGTGATACAACAATTTATTTAGTTTGGAACAAAATGAATACTCAAGGTAAAATCATCTTTTGTGGTTGCAGTAACATTGGTTTTTTAATATCTCACGGCTTAGGAAGAGAGGGGGAAAAAAGGCAATGATGGAAGATTCAAAACTACTAATTTGGTTTTAGTATTATGGCTCATATGAGATTTACTCCATAAATACAGAAGATGCTTCTCTGAAGAAAGAAAATGAATAATTTTTTTTCTTAGTCACATGGGAGAAAAAAAAAAAAGAACCTGACTCTTACTGTCCACTTTTAGTTTTCTATGGAAAGCTGTTCATAAAGGCAGATGTGGCAGTAACAGTTGCACTCAAGTGAAGTTGAAGAAAATTTTATCTTGCAGTAGCAAGATAAAGCTTTGAAGGTTTTTCAGAAGTTATAACATTTTAGCTTAATTCATATTTTATCTCAGATTTTTTTACCTGTTTCTTCAGAGTTCTGAAATTGTAGTGACTTGTGCATGTTGTTTTAGCATGCACTCAGTTGTTTTCTTCTGACATTCTGGAAATCTGATGGCTCCTGGAATAGGCACATCTTTGACAAATTAGAAAGCTCTTTAGTTTTGTGAAATGATATCAAGAATGTAATACAGATTTTTGTATTAAAGCTTCTAGTAATACTGAACAGTTGGAAAAAATTACAAATGTTTTAAAACAAAAATAATCAGAGCAGAATATTCTTTTTGACATGCCAAACCATGTCTTCTGGTAATTGCAGGCCATTTCTTGGTCATGGTGGCTGGTGAACATCTTCTGTAGACCTGGAAGTGGAGTGATGGGTGCAAGGGAAAGCCAGCTTCCCTTGGGGTGTACCAGTGGTGTGTGCTGGGGGTCACCTGACAGAGCTGTGATTTTTCTGGTAGTACCAATGACTTAGCTAGGAATAGTGTAATCAGTATTATCTATTAAGTTACTGAGTTTTAGTAGCTGAGTACTACATGTTGGATGGATGCTGAATAATTTTTACTGATGACTGCAGAATGACAGGAGATGCCATTATAGGCTGTGTGTAGTTCTTCCACTATTGGATGCTCCCATGAACATTGAAAATATCTTGAAGGCTGTGGGAGGAAACACAAAAGGGCTTTGTAGGTTATTGACCAGAATGTGTTTGTTCATCTTGCCAACAGTGGACCTAAGCTACATACAAAATCCTGGTCTCCTTCCAAAAAGCATGAACCCCTTCTGTGAGGTTCCCAGTCCGTTCTGGGCTCTGACTGAGGGGCCGGATGGCCAGCCCATACCTCTCACCATGACACAGACTGCATTTGGACCAGTACCCTATAGCTCTACGTTAGCTTTTATTTTGGGGAGTGTGACAATAAGTTGTCATGTATTGCAGTGAGTCTAGAAGGTGTTGACAAGGTCATTGGGGTGTGGAGGCTGCAGTGCTGTGACTTGCGACACCTGGAAGCCTGCACCGGTCCTGAAACACACCAGGCACGTGTCCTCTTTTCCCATCCTAAGTCGTAGGGTTACCAGTGACAAGCTGATACAGAAATTGGTTTGCTTTGTGAGATGTGGAATAAAACATGTGTTGGCTAAATGAAGACTATTTTTACTATATTTACTTATGTTTATCCTTAACTTTGTCTTTGGATTTAGATATAAATGTTGGGAGCCTGCACTAATGAATTTTCTAAACAATGTATCTCCTGCCTGTCAGAAGAGACGCTCTGGCCTTGATTATGATACCAGATCCCATGTGTCCTAGCTGGTTTCATCGTACTGCTTCAAGTTGTGTTAACACTTAAATGCAAAAGTAAATTTTTGATACTTAGTTTTTTTTGATGATGGTAAAACTGGGAATTTAAAATTCAAGAAATATTACATTGAATAATTGAGCCCCTTCTGCAGAACTTGGAGAACGGCATTTACAAAAGCTGGAGATCGTAAACTGAATTAGATTTTAGATGTACTTTTTAGTCTCTTGAAACCTGATTACAGCAAACTTCTTGATTTGACTACTGCCAAATTCCTTTGGAGTGCTGTCTTTCTCTTTTGAACATTGCAGATGTCAGATGTTTCTTTGGTGTGTTCTACGGAAGCATTGAGAATATGTGCATCAAACAGTAGTTTTATGGACTTGTTTGTGGCATAAAATAATGAAAACACTATTCTGTCATGTGCCTCTCCCCAGATGCTGAAAACCTTGGCAATACTGTGGTTAAGATGTTTTGTTTCACTTTTTTTCCTGTATGTTAGAGCTGTTGACATTTTAGGAATTTTTGTGGCAATAATTCAGTGGAGGAAAACTTGATTAGAGGTTTGGGATGGGGGAGACAACCCACGTTCTATATATACCTCTTCTTCTGGATATATTTGGTATGCGGTATAAAATAGCCTACCTTATTTTCCCTTTTGATAAGCATATGGGCTAAGCTGTTTGTTTTCAAATAGTAAACCACACTGTGGTGGTGCTGGATCTGTAATTACCAGAAAGAACTCTGAATATAATCAAGCCTACTCTTTTAGCATTGTCTGAATTGGACGAAAATATGCAGCTTTTAGTAGCACATATCAGCAAACCTGCCTGGTCAGAAGTGTGCAGACTTTGTCTCTTACACTTGAATTTTAGAGTTCAACTGAAGCTTCAAGATGATGTGGTGTAATTTGATGATAACATAAGGGTGGGGTGTTTTTTTGTTTTGTTTTCTTCTTTTTTTTCACCTGCCTGTTTGTGCTGTGTTGTCAAGAATGGAAAGTTACAAATAAGCAAAAAAAAAAAAAAACCAAACCCAAAACCAAAAAAAAAACCCTGATACTGAACCAGTACCAAATTTGATTTTTATTTTCATCGGCATAAATCAGGTGTTGTATTTGAAGAGACAATCCACCCCTCTCATGGGGATGCTGGCCATCAGGAAGAGCACAAAGCTGCTGTTTGACAGAGGTCTGCAAGCTTGCAAAGTTTTCTTGTTACAAGTGATGATTTTTTTTTTTTTTTTTACTTTTTTTTATTGCAGATGACCATACATTTTTTGCAGATTTGAAAGAACGAAGGAGGGAAAACAAGTCAAAGAGAAAAATTTGGTGGTTAATGTTTTTGAAGTGTCTGAAGTCTTCAATTTTATTGAAATGGAGATTAATGTCTGTAGCTCTGAGGTAGCTGTGACTCCATGGTGCATTTTGTACTAATTGATGCCTCTGTGTTGATTGATCTAAAAGGTGAAGGATTGGATTTGTGGGGGAAATGATCTTGTGCTGAATTCCTGCTCTCCCTGCTCTGTCTGTTAGATGCTGGTGGAGCAATAAGCTGTGAAAACAAGTGGCAACAGTAATAATGTTGAAACTTTTGAGTGCAAGTCTTTTAACTCCTAGTGTTGGCTGAGGTGAGAATTCTCCCCTCCTTCTTAGCTAGTATTTTTTTCTGGTTAGGGATCACTAATTTTTTAGATGGGTGATTTGAAACCGTGAAGGGATGTTTTTCAGGTAATGTACTGAGGCATCCTTAAAGATCCAGCTCTAGGAATGTGGGCAACCTGCTTTCTCCTTCATGTTCTTTTTGCCTCCAGGTGTGCTTTGAAAGCCTCTCTTTGCAGAGCTCCTGATTCCAACTTGCATGTTCTGGTAACAGCATGAGATTATGGAGGGAGTTGGAAGGGATGGGTGTTGCCCAGCAGCAGAAATCCCTGTCCTTGTGTTTTCTTCCAAGAATATGCATAAATCCATAAATAAATAAAGACTACAGATTTGTCCCTAAGTGCTGTGCTCGAGGATACTTTTACGGAGATCAGCTTACTGGGGAAAAAAATAACCAGTAATGTCAGGTAGGTTGTCCAGCTGCCAAACTGCAAGGAGAAAATTGCAGAATGCTACCTAAAGAAATCTTAAGTGCTCTTTTCTTTCTCTCGAGTAGAGCTAGAGAGCTATAAGGGATGTAATACAGAAATCAAAGCTATGAACATAGGAGGCTATGCCCCTACAATCCGATCCCCTACTACTGTAAGCAATTAGCTCCTATAATCCATTTAAAAACCATTTTAAAACTAGGTAGGTTTGTTTACTTTTGCATTCTTTCTGAAAACGTGCCACCAAACAACAGTGCTCTGTTGTTTAGAAAATTCCTTTCATTTCCAGCTGAAACGTTTTGCTCTGGCATCTTTATTTATCTTTGAGTTTGTGCCACGGTCTTCTTGTAGCTTAAATAGCTCCTGTTTCTCTGAGCCTGTAGTTCTTTTCTGTAAAGGAAACCAGCACTTCTCGTTTCTGGCAGGACTTGCAGCTTTCCTCTGATGATGCTGGTAGCACTTTTTGCACCTGTTTCTGGAACAAAATGGGCAAGAATGGTACACAGTATTTTATATGTAGTCTCATGCAAGACTTTGTTCCAGTAAGTGATGTTACTACTTACTTCCTGCATTGGATACTAACTTCCCTGAGGAACACTATGCTCCTGTTTGCTTTTCTTAACTTTCATTGTCATCTAGATATGGATACGTTAATCAATCAATTTTTCCTAGTTGAAAGCTCTATTAGGAGGGTCTCCCAGTTGCTCTAAGAGCTGTGAATTACTTGATTTCATGTAAGAATAAATACCACAAGTAAAATTTTAGTGTGTTAGGTGTAAGCTGTTTATCCATGGACGACAGCTGTTTATCTTTGCATTTCCATGTACCAAATATAATGCATCTGACTTTGGATGTTATTTACTGGCTTCAGAAAACTTTCAGAGAAACTTATGGAGTCACTTATGTGAGTTGTCAAAGTATCTTTCTTTCATTTAAAAATGTGACACACTTCTAATTGTTGACCTCTGTCTCCTCCTATTTTTCTATGTCTGCTGAAGCAAATGAACTGTGCATGATGAGGATCGATGTTTCTACCTCATAAAACCCATGAGATCTGATCTATGAAGGAAGAGAAGGACTACACATCTGTAGGACAAACTTTGTGTGGAGCTTTAACGTGTGGGTGGTCTGTTTTCCCTCTTGGAGTTTTCCAAGGTTGCTGAAGTACCTGAGTGTTCTACTGCAAGGAAAGCGTACTGATGTTTTCTTGTGCTGGAAATAGGAAATGTTTGTCTCTGAATTTGGAAGTAGAGAGTGAACTAGGATGAATTTAATTCTGGGACAAGAAACCACTGCTACAAAGACTCACAAATATGGTTTGTGCGAGATTGGCCTAAATTACCCTAATTGGGATGTACTCCTGGAGTGGCTATATCAGCTCTTGTTCTGCCTGTTGAATTAAGCAATAATAACATGGCAATAGGTTGTTTGGAAATTAACATCTACTGTTTGAAAAATTTCTAAAATGCCTTGAGTGTATTGGGTTTGCCGCCTTTCAGCATTTGTTTGTATCTGCTAAATGACAGAAAGGCTGTCAGGATGCTGAGAAGTGCATGAAGTGTTTTGAAGGACTTAAGCAATCTGCTAAGGACTGCTGAAAATGAGTTGCAGGTTTGTCCCATCACGTGCTCTTGCTTTCATTCTGAACATGGCGTTAAACGAGCTTCTAGTGTCTTATCTGTCACAGAGAATTTTGTATTCTGGTAGGTAGAGAGTACAGTAGAGATATAGTCCCTGTAGCAATCCTTAAAGTGTTTGAGCATATACAACTCCAGCTTTTGCATACTTATATGCTTTCTTCTGTTGCCTTCCTATATGCAGTGAGAAAGATTTAAACAGCAGTGAATCTGCATCAAAGTGATGCTTCTGTCCTCCCTTGAAACAAGATTTTTACTCTTTGAAAGTTATTTCTTCGCAATTAGTTTTTATTGGTTTGAGTGTCATGTTTATTCCAGTAAATAGGGGAACTTTTGAGTGCAGTTACCTTTACTGCTGTTTCTCTGGAAATTACTACTGTGTGAAGTCAGCAGAAAGCTTTTCTGCTATTAGTGTGCTGGTTGCAGTTGTTCATGGAGTAGGTCAAAGGAGTTTGAAGATATACAAAAATATGAGACACACATGTTGGATTTTTCATAGTTAGGCGATTAGGTAAGAGAGTTACAATAGCAAGAAAGAGGCAATAAACTGTGCCGCTTGCTGGAATCCCTAGGCTGTGGGATTTCATGCATGTGCCTAAAGGTCTTACTGTAGATTCAAATAATTGACCTACAGCATAGGGACTGTATGATAACGAAAGATACTACTTCACTTTGTTTCCCAGCAGGAAGGAAAATTTGAATCCTTTATTTAGGGAATACCTATTTCAGTAATAATGCTATCAAACTCTTGTACTCAGGAGGCGGGGGAAGAGGTGGTTGAATTGGCTGTTGCAGGAAAGAGGTCACACAGATGCGGAAGGAGATGTGAGGAGACCAAGCTGCAGAGAATGTGACACTTGCCATTGCGGCAGGTCCTATCAGGAGGTATAATGCCTTCTTTCCCTTCCCACACCTCCTGCTTACACTCTTCATTTACACAAGTAATTTTACTCACAGGAAGAGACTTGTGGACTCTGAGGACTGTGGTGATGGTTGTCTCATGACTACTATTATTCTAGAGTGTCCTGATTTTGGCTGGGATAGAGTTAATTTTCTTCCTAGTAGCGGTACAGTGCTGTGGGTTTGGATGTAGTATGCAAATAAAGTTGATAGTACACTGATGTTTTAATTATTCCTAAGTAGGGCTTATTCTAAGTCAAGGACTTTTCAGTTTCTTCGTAATGGTCAATGATGGCTGAAATATAAATATAGGAAGGCAGACTGACTGTATCGTACCTTCACAAATCTGCCAAGGCAAGTACCATGCGCTTACAAGGGCGGAAGCAACTACTGTATGGCTGAAAACAGATCCTGTGCCCCATGCCACTGCCCAGAACACTAACCTGGGCCTTGAAAAGCAAGTTTTAGGGAAACACAGTACCCAGAAAGAACTGAGTCAGACAACCGGGCTCATTTCCAAAACAACCTTATAGATACCAGGGCCAAAGAGCATGGCACTTAATGGTTATATTGCATCCCCTATCATGCACCAGCCTCCCAAAATATCAAATGATGGACTGTTAAAGACTACACTGACCACCAATGGATGGTGGGACCTTCAAACATGTGGGTCCATTCCAACTCGAAATATTCTGTATTTGTATGATCTGGATGCGCACCTCGTTAGTCAACACTAGAGGATCTGCCAGTCAGGCTGGCCCTGCTCAATCAAAACTTCTATGTACTTTAGAAGGGGATAAAGTACGTGTAGTGCACATTAAAAATATGATAGGGAAAACAGTCTGGATTATTCCTACCTCAGGCAAAGGCAAGCCCATCAGTGGGATTACTTTTACTCAAGGGTCTAGGTGCACTTGGTAAGTAACATGCAAGGATGGGGAAGTCTGACGTGTGCCTTGGAGGGATTTGATTTTGGGTGAGAATAGCAAATGAATTAAAATTTATCATGTTCATTTCTATATAACACTGTGTATCATCATTTCTATGGCGGCTGTATGCCCAGCATTGCACTGGGCCCATCATGGTGCCTGCCTCTGCCACTTCGGATTCAGGGATCTGAACCTAACTCCATTTCAAGGGTATTACAGTAAAAATCACACAGATTAGGAAAACTGAATTTAAAGAAAACCAGATGAGTGCAGAGGTGATGGAATCAGACTTGGCTTCAGTATGCAACAGTCGAACACCACACACTGTCTTTCCTGTCCTGAAAGACTGTTATAGCAGGAGGAGCCCAAAGTCATGAACTAAAATCTCAATGTACATTTTATAGGGATTGCCCATAGACTATATGAGCTATGATATGGGAATGATATCTGTGTATATATATTAAAAGACAGGAAAGCTGATGGCATTTAAGTGAGGTATATCAGAAAGAGTGGGTCCTGGAGATGATGTAAACGGTATATAACGAGTGGATATTGTCCTGGTTTCTGCTGGGGCAGAGTTAATTCTCTTCCTAGTATCTGGCGCAGTGCTGTGTGTTTAGATTTAGTATGGGAATAATGTTGATAACGCACTGATGTTTTAGTAGTGCTTACCCTAAGTCAAGGACTTTTTAGTTTCCCATGCTCTGCCAGAGAGGAGGTGCACAAAAAGCCATGAGGGAGCATGGCCAGGACAGCTGGCCTGAACTGACCAAAGGGGTATTCCATACCCTAGAACGTTATTCTCTGTATATGAACTGGGGAGAATAGGTTGGGAGGGGCCAGTTACTGCTCAGGGATGGACTGGGCGTCAGTCAGCGGGTGGTGAGCAGTTGTATTGTGCATCACATGTTTCTCTTGTTAAATCTCTTTCTTCTTACCTCTCTCTTTATCATCACCATCATCATTATTATTTTTATTATCATTAGTATTATATTGTATTTCAGTTATCAAGCTGTGCTTATCTCATCCCACAGGTTTTACCTTTTTCTGATTCTGATTTTTCTGCTTGGGGTACCAGAGGGCATGAGCAATCAACTTACTTGCTGACTGGGGTTAAACTATGACGTAAAGATACAGGCTGTGGGGAGGCATGTGAGTGTCTATAGCCATTGGAAATGGTTAGAAATAGTAGACATCTTCTGTTTGAAGGGATGGAAGAGGAGCTGGTAGATAATGACCTGAGAACCAGAGAGAAAAGGGAAGACTTTACAGCTGTACCATTCTTTCTTGTGTAAGCCAGGAGATGAGAGAGGAGAAATGATCAGTTTAATTTGAGAAAGAAATGACCTTTTGAACTTTACTGTTTAGCCTTCTTCAAAAAAAGGGTCTTAGAAAAGTGATTGATAGGTTTGTAAGTGAAGACGAGTTGATGCTTGTGATGCTTTCACCACAGATATTTCAAGTGCCTTGTCTAGAGGGTGCTGAGAGTTTTCCGTGTAGGCTTTAGTCAGCTCTGGAGCCAGTGAGAGCTTCTTGACGGCAGCTGGAAAATGCTGTGACAGGTAGTAACTATGTTCTGTTTTGACACTGACTTCTGGTTACTGCCTTTGAGTCACTTGTTGTAGATACAGTTTCTTTGCAGTACCTAAAGGTACACATATTTGTAACTGTTAGCAAATGGGTGCTTGATGTCATTCTACAGGTTTAGATACTGTTTGGTTTTAAGTTCTGCTTTCTCTGATGGATACTTCGTGTGTACACACATTCTTGTTAGACTTCAGAGACAAGAGTGCTTCCATTAAAAATGCAAATGCATAAGGATTGAAGTGATTTTTGTTGCAAATCTGAAACTTATTGTGTTTGATATCTTGTACTGTCTTAACTGTGGGTACTGTATCGGGAAGAGTTGCCCTGAAAACTAAAGTTTTAAAATCCCTAGTGCTCTGTTACCAAAGTACCGATGTCAGATAGAAGCCCTGGGTTTGCGCATCATTGACAATTCTGCCATGTACAGGCAGAAGTACTGGAACTGTTATGTCTTCAAGAGATGAAAAAATGTTCTGTTTCTGCCACAGGGTTAATGAAGCTGAGTATTACGGAAGAGGGCTAGGAGTTGTTTTTACTTAGGTAGCAGTTACAACTAGATGAGATGACTAGTTTGTGAAAGCAGGATTTCTTATTAGCTCTGCAGGTGTACTCAATATTTCTCTTCTCCAGTATCTCAGAGATCCTGTCTTCTTTGCTCTTCAGCCTATCTGTAACCCACTTATTTAATTCATAGGGTCAGTAGGGTACTATAGAGTATTTCCTGGCTTGCTCTCATGAAGTGTGTACATACCTCAACAAGATTTAGGCTGTCTGCCACTGGCAATTCTTCACAATAAGATAAACTCTCTCTCAAGTATTCATTAATTGCTGTTGCTTGCATATTTGATAAGAAGCTTCCTTTTTGCTAAGATAAGATTTCATTAGAAGTCACACTTTGACTTATGCTGCTGTAGACTTAATTTTTGAATGCTATTTCACTTCAGAAATGCTTAATGACAGTGACTGACATGTCAGTATGGCTATTGACAAAATATCCGTTTCAAATTTATAGCTATTATTATTAACTTGGTACAGAGATATGTTGTTTGTGTCTAGTTGGAATCATTAAGTACCTGCTGTGTGTCTGTGACGGAATGGAAGTTAGTCCCAATGCATAGGTCAAAGGCAGAATCTTTAAAGACTAATCCTGAAAATTAGTTGGATAAGTCATACTTGTAAACTATTTAATAAACAGCATGGTCCTGTTCAGCTTTTCTTGGCTGTTAATGTTGCTGGTATCAAGTATAGCCATTTAAGGAGTAAAACTTGATTTAGTTGTTAAAATATGAAAAATCCTCTCAATCTTGCAGAGATAGATTAGTATTTTATATGTTTAAATATCTGATAATTTTGGCCTAAGCAGCAGTCACTACTTCACTAGCATAATATTTGTGTCATTCAGATTTAGAATACTTGCAAATACTTAAATACATAAAATTACTCAGTTGTGTAGGTGGATATTCAAGTTTAAGCTTCTGATATATATAATTGTTGGTTTTCCTAAATATCAACATGCTCTTCAGACTGATGCTGGGGTAATAAAGGAATGCTTTTCTTCTGATAGATGTGAGATCTATCTCTCAACAGTGAGATGGCATTTATCTCTGTGCATAGTACAGTTCTGAAAGCCACATTTTTAGGTGGAAAAAACAAATTTGAGGCAGTGGTGAAAAAAAGCACAAAAATCATTTGAAGGCTGAAAAAAAATATCTTGTAATGTGAAACTTGGTATTGATTTAGCATAAAGAAGACTAGGACTTAACTTCATCACAGCGGTCAAGTACCTTTGCAGGGAGAAAATACCAAGAAAATTACAGTATGTGAGAAAGTCATAACAGGAAGCAATAGCTGGAAGCTGCAGTCAGATAAATTTGAATTGGAAATAGCAGTGATAATGCAATTATGTGGAAAACTGGGGACAAACATAAGATATGCGAAGAGAAAAATCTGTTGCGGAGAATCTGTCTGTAACGAGGTCATTGTCAGTAATGTGTTCTTAGTAAAAACTTATATGACAAGAAACATTTTGGCTTTCCTATGCTGTTTGTGTAGAAGCTATGGAAAAAATCCACATTTTTTAATTAAGGGAGGAGAAAAATGTCCTGGGAGGTTATAAAAATGCAGGACAAAAACATTTCTTGTGGCAAGGACTCAAAGATACATCTTTTCTGAAAAATAAAATGCAGACGTTCTGCTGATTTCTTTGGCAAACTACAGTTGTAGTACTTAGCACTCCAAAAATAAGTCAGTTTATTACAACCTCATTGGGACATTTTAGTTCTGAAATAAAGCTGACTGTAAAAATCTTGGTTAAAATGGTCTTAAACTGTTTTGAGCAGGATCAAATGCTTTGCTTCTGCCTTCAAAAATGGCAGCTCTCACTTAAAGAATATTCAAGACAGACTCTGTAAATGCTTTGAAATACTCTATGGATGGGAGAAATGGACAGGAATTGAGGGGTGAGATATCCTAACCTGTTGTACAGGACTGTGGTATGAGAGTAAAATCTTCTGGCCTTTGGGAGGGGAGAGAAGCCTGATTTCAGGAAAGAATCTGATCTTTATGGAATATTTTTGGCCTTGCTTTTTCACTCTTTGTATTTTGCCCTAGGATTATACTCTGTGTGCTTGAGCTGGATACTTGTCCCTTTACAAAAATAAGGGTGCTGTGAGGCTTGGTATTATAAACTATTGTGGATAATAGCTTTCATAAGAGGGCCTTGAAGAAGTAACTTGCTTGAGAGTCAGAGAGAGGAGAGCTCCTGGGCTCTAGCAGACATTGTCACCATAAGACCTACAAAGTTGTCATGGAAAAGTTGCCTGTAAGCTCTCTGAAGAAGCTGTGTAAGTTTTAACTGAGCAAGTTTTTCACTGGTTTCCTATCTGGTTTTTTTCACGTGAGAATAATCCTTCAAGATCCCTTTGGACTGCAAGGGAGGAAGAATTATTGCAAGCACAACATGTCTTGAAAGGAATAGGGATGGTGCTTCACCGAGCCCAAAACCAATGGAGCAAAGTTGGGTTTTGCAAATACTGGCAGAGAGAGGAAGATGGCTATGGGAGTGGCAGTGAGAGCCAGGAAGGCTGGCAAAGGTGCTGCAGAGCATGACCAGCATCTGAAGGCTGCCTTTGGTTGCACCAGCCAGCCAGGTCTTGCAGCTGACAGTGGCAGTGGAGCGGGACTATCCCAGCAGTGGAGCCAAGCGACCAGTGAAACAATCATAGCTGCTCCTGGGAAATTTTTGTGCATGCCAGGGGCAAGCTTTGCTTGTGCTTGTCTTGGATCTCTCTCTTGAGCTTTTTCATAGAAAACAGCAAGAGGGTTAGCATCACATCGAATTGGGAATTTGACCTTCTGAAAAAGTGGAGTTGGAAATCAAAAAGCAAAACATATGAATTCTTGTGGTTTAAGAGCACATGTCCATTTTAATATTATATACCTCCCCAAAGCACTGCATATTTCCATACAAGTCTAAACTAATGCCAGATACCAACATCAAGGTTAACGTCCTGTATCTGAATTGGCTTTACAATACTCTTCAGATGGATGGCAGTCAGTCTTTTCTCCTGATGTTAGCTGAGTCTTTTATATTTCTGTTCTTAATGTTTTGAACAACAGGACTAAAATTACTGAGTGATGATTCTTCCCTCCTATATTCCTTAGTGTAAGATATCAGGAAAAGTAGGAGAGTAGGCCTCTTTCACAACTGAATAATCCCAGCTCCTCTTCCTCAGTATTGCAGTTAGTTCTAGACTTTCATGCTTCAGGAGTACTGTGTATATGCCTAACATTACCAGTGTTAGCTATTAATCTGCCTCAAGATAGACTATATTGCTTTAGCTTGGGGCCACCAAACAAGTTAATTTTATAAAGAGAGAATGGTTTTAGAAAAACAAACGTCCTTGTTCATGAGCATGTTCTGTTAAGTAAGGTGTGATAGGTCACAATTCAGAAAGAAATGTTTTCTCATTTTGAAACTATGTGCCCCAAGGCAGAGAAATTATTTTCCCAAACTTAGAGATGATAGTTGTTTCTCAATTAAACACCCCGAAAGAGATGGTATAGTGTCTCTTCCCAGCTTCTCTAATGCTTGATCATCTCATTTGAGTGTGTGTGCTTTGGTTACAGAGAGCATGAATTAATTTCTCAAATTTTGAA
Source organism: Empidonax traillii (assembly GCF_003031625.1). Taxonomy (NCBI): domain Eukaryota; kingdom Metazoa; phylum Chordata; class Aves; order Passeriformes; family Tyrannidae; genus Empidonax; species Empidonax traillii. The sequence continues at coordinate 399,137 of NW_020955400.1, read as the reverse complement.
TCTGTTTATTTTGAAACTGACATTTGCTTTTTTGGAGAAAAAATAATGCCTTAAAAGTAGGGTTGGGTTTACCATGGCTGTTAGGTATTGTAATATTGTTGTGTGGTTTGAGTATTTTGTTGTGGACGTTGTCATGTATTTACAGAGGAATCACAGATCACAAGAGGAATCACAGATCACGAGATGCACATTCCGTGTAGTAACCTAGCCCTTTATTTCTCTAAAGCTGGAGATCTAATAGGATGACCAGTTTGTTAATCCAAGAAAATTTAACAAGTTAAAGCTGGAGGAAAGAGAGGCATAAATTCCTGCATTTAAATAGTGGGATACTACAAATGAGGCTGCATTTAGTTATTTTTATTGGACAGTGTAGGGACAACGAAAGAAGCTAAATGGGTTCAAGCTGTGCAAAGGAAAGTACTCACGTGGACAGTGCTGGAAGGCTTCCTACTTTCACCCTCTGCTTACTGAGATCTGTACTTCTGTCTCAGCCCTTGCTTGTGAACAAATACTTCAGGAAACAAATGTGTATCTGCTGTAAACAGCTCTTACAGTGTAAAGGAGAATGGGGATTTTTTTTTTCCTTTTAATAAGAAAAGAATAGTCATTGCTCCTGTGCTTCTGTGCAAGGCACAACATCTGTGTACAGCCTCTGGAAGAGGAAGGATATCACGATGCAGAATATTACAGAGCACACGTCAGCTGAGAGAACAGTATGTTGTGATCTGTTGTCAAAGGAGTCAGTGTCTGAAAATGTCTGAAATGGATATTTTATCACTGTTGGACTAGCTGATCTTGAAGGTCTCTTCCAGGCTTGATGATTCTGTGATCTATATTGAATGCCTTGACTGTACCAGCAACTAAAATTCCCTCACTTTCCCCATACTGCTTCTCTTGCTCACTGATAGTAGCAGCCTGCCTATATTTTAAACATATTTTAGTAAGACTGTTCTGTCTTCCACGATGTGCTGTGCCTAATAGTGCTGTGGGGTTTTGTCGGTGTTCAGAATTTCATGGCTTTCAATGCATGTTCTTGAAGACCTTATAGACCACTGTTTTCCTTAGTGTCTTGTGTCCCTGGTGTGACTATGATCCATCAGAATCGTGACAGGCTTTGGAAGGGGAGTTGTGTAAGTTGGCGTGGTCATTCACACCTCTTAAAGGAAGCCTCCTGTAGGTTAACTCCAACCTATAAGTTGCCTATGAGATGTATTTCAAGTAAAAATTGGAAAGTTAACACCAGAACTGTGCTTACAGAGAAATCCAAATTGTCATAGGTAACATCACAAAGAAACTACTGACTATTTCTGTGTTGTTGCATCAGAACTTTATATGTATCCATCTCCTCACGTCAAGTGCAAAACAATATCTGGAAATATTAGGCCAAAAAGAATTCTTAATTGCACACATCTTTCAAACTTATGGATTTAGATTATTTATTATTATATTAAAAGATAGACTTTATAATCTTTTGAAGAAAAGTCACTAGGTTGGGAATAAATTAGCACATGATTTTTATGCTCAATGCTTTGAGGATTAACAACTACCTAAATTCAGAATATACAGATTAGTAACAGCATGACTTTTACATTTCACTGCAGTATATCAATGTGATCACATTCCACATTTATTTTGCACAAAACTTTTCCTAAGGACTTATTCAAAACTTGGATTATGCTTTTACTGTCCTGTGATTTTGACATTCACCAGTGTCAAAATGAACACAAAGGTTCACATAGTTAAATTTTCAGTACTTAAAATAACAAAACAAACCCACTAAAATAAAAAAACAAAAAAGCAACCCCCCAGACCAGAACTTCTGTTAATTGAATTCAGATGTCTTGTCTTGAGAACATTCAATTAAACACAAAAATAGAATACTTTTTGGTTCAGTGAAATGGTAAGTTTTTTAATTTCTTTATTTCTTGTTGTATCATTATGTTTCTTAGGTACTGAAAGCTGTCTGAATAGCACTGTATCAAACTTTTGTCTGTCTGTATTGTCTTCCTTCCCTTTTTTTCTGCTCATTTAAAAAAAACAGGTTGTGTTTTCAACTCTTAATTTCTATGTCTAGCTTCAGAGTCTGTTTCAAAATGGATGCTCACTCTTTTTACGAGTCTTCATAAAGTATAAAATTTTAGAAGGAATATATTCCAAGTTGTTGCAGAAAATAATGTCATACATAAAAATTCACTTTAACCTTGTTTTTAACATGACTTAATGCCAGAAAGGGTATCACAGTATGAAAATAATGGTTTGGCTGAAGATCAATAAAAGTGAGTGTGCTTAGTTTTAATAGTGCCATGTGAAGCTGCAGACACCCAATATTTAAAATATTGGTGATGTTTCCCTCACATTTTCATGAAAGTAGTCAATCTTTTTAATTAGTAGTTCTGTTGTCAACCTGTGAAGTTCAATGAGAGCAGAAGATCTCCTGTGACCACAAAGGCAGTCACTGGGCAGCATGATGCACTGCCAGGAATACTGCCAAGGACCAAGGAATGAAAATCGGGAGATAGCATATATTGACAGTGTTGGTGATAGGTGCTAAGGAACATAGACAGTATAGAAATTGGCCTTTTACAGGATGATGGTCACCTCACAAACAGGGACAGAGACAAGGCAGATGTGTTTAACGTTTCCTTTGCCTCTGTTTTCAACATGGATGATGGACCAAGGCAGTCTCAGTGCCCTGAAATGGAGGACCATGACTGTGAGAATGATCAACTCCCAGTCAACCTGAAATTCTGCGGGATCTACTGTTCTAGCTGGATCCCTACAAATCTATGGGGTGAGATGGGATTCATCTCAGAACCCTCAAAATACTGACTGATGTCACGACAAAACCTCTCTTGATGTGAGCTCTTGAGAATCTGGAGAGGTCCCAGTGGACTGAAAGCTGGTGAATGTTGTCCTGGTTTTCAAGAAGTGCAAGAAGGAGGACCCTGGAAACTGTCAGCCTCACTTCAGTGCCTGGTGAAGTTATGGAGATTATTCTCAGAGGTATTGAAAAACACCCGAAAGACAACACAGTCATTGGTCCCAGCCAGCACAGCTTTGTGAGAGGAAATTTCTGCTTATTAAACCTGGTTTCCTTCTATGACAAGGTAACCTACCTAGCTGATCAAGGGAAGCCAGCTGATGTCATCTTTTTGGATTTCAGTAAAGCTTTCCATACTGCCTCTCACAGGAGGATCCTTCTGGAGAGAATGCCTAGCACACAGCTGGATAAACACATCGTGTGGTGGGTGAGCAATTGGCTCATGGGTCAAGAACAGAGGGTAGTAGTGAATGGGGTACCATCAGACTGGAGACCTGTCAGTAGTGGGGTTCCACAGGGCTCTATCTTGGGTCCTGTGCTCTTCAACATCTTCATAATTTACTTGGCTGCAGAACTGGAAGAGATACTGAGCAAGTTTGAGGCTGACACAAAACTGGGAGGAGCTGTTGACTCCCTTGAAGGCAGGGAGGCCCTGCAGAGAGATCTCAACAAATTAGAAGGCTGGGCAATCACCAACCATATGAAGTTCCACAAGGGAAAGTGCTGGATTCTGCACTTGCCACAGAAAGGGACGTGGGGGGCCTGGTCTGTGGTAAGTTGAAAATGAGTCAGCAGTGCCCTGGCTACCAGGAGGGCCAACCATGTCCTGGGGGGCATCAGGCAAAGCATCGCCAACTGGTTGAGGGTGAGGATTGTCCTGCTCTGCTCTGCACTGGAGTGGCCTCACCTTGAATACTGTGTTCCATTTTGGGCACCACAATATAAGGAAGATATTAAGCCATTAGAGAGTGTCCAAAGGAGGGCAATGAAGATGGTGAAGGGCCTTGAGGGGAAACCGTATGAGGAGCAGCTGAGGTCATCTGATCTGTTCAGACTGGAGAAGAGGAGACTGAGGGGAGACATTGCAGTCTACAACTTCCTCCTGAGGGGAAAAGGAGGGGCAGGGACTGATCTCTTCTCTGTGGTGACCAGTGACAGGACCTGAGAGAATGGCCTGAAGTTGTGTCAGGGGAGATTTAGATTAGATATTAGAAAAAGATTCTTCACCCAGAGGGTGGTTGGGCACTGGAACAGGCTCCTCAGGGAAGTGGTCACAGCACCAAGCCTGACAGAGTTCAAGTGTTGGGACAGTACCCTGAGGTACATCGTGTGACACTTGGGGATGGGCCTGTACAGGGCTAAGGGTTGGACTCGATGGTCCTTTTTGGTCCCTTCCAACTCAGCAGATTCTGTGATTCTGTGATAAGTAGAGAAGCTGGAGAACAGGCGCAGGACTCTGTGTTACATCAGTGATGCGGGGAGCCAGGCTGCCCTTGGCTTCATCAGATGATGATGCCCAAATGAGGCATCATCAAGGTGGCAGGGTTGGAGAGGAAAGCCTCCTGCTGGCAGCACCAGTGCCCCACTGGAGGCTGGCATTAATTCTTGCCTCTGCAGCAGATGTTCTGGTGGGTGGCTTGGTTATGTCAGCATGTTTACAGGTGATTGCAAACTGAGTATTCCCTGTCTTCTGGACACCTAAAGGAAAAAGTTTGTCAGTTTTCTGGAAGCTTTAGGTGTGCAAATGACACCAGCTGTAGTTCAGGCAGGATGCTTGGCTGCCCTGTGTACAGGAAGATTGTTTTATTGACTGCTCCATAACTCCAGCAGCATGTAGGTGTGCATGTGTTGCATGCTTCCTGATGCTCTCCAGTGGCATATGTGCCTTGGCTTGCCCTGAAAAATCTTCCTCGAATTAATTACTACTGTCGCTGCCTGTGAGGCTGCTGTAAACTCAAAGTGGCCACAGGTCTGAGAGTTACTGCAGAATCAGTGTCCTTGTTGCAAGACAGAAATTCCTGAAGGGTGCCTGTGGTCATGAGGAATATGATTTTTCATGGTGGCCTGGCACAAGGGTGCCCTGCAGCCAGGCTTGCAAGACACTGCTATGGGACTGCCAGCCAGGGCCCTGGGGTTTGGTTCACACAGGAGCCAGTGGGGAAGCTATAACAGGCCCTTTGTAGCAGAGTGCGATGGCTCAGCTCTGATGGGGACTCCCGTTTTGGTGTGGACTAGGGAGGCAGCTGAAGTGCTGATGGAATTGTAAGGATGAATTGATGCCCGCCTGCCTTGCATTGTATGCCTGCTATAACTTGTGGCAACAGGCTGTCTGGAGGTTTAGGTTTGACTTGTATTGCATGTGAAATGTATTTGTAGCACTTGAACAAAACCTATCAGTCTTTTAGATACTGTATGATTGTGGTTGTGGTTTGGGGCTTTTGTTTGTTGTTATTTCATTAAAACAGCATTCCTAACAGTTGAGGGAGGTGCAGAATTGTCATGGAAACATAACCTGGAGTTACTGATGGAGTATACTGAGATCAGTTTAGCAGGCCTTCTGTTTAATTTGGCAAAATCTCAGATTCCGTAGAGTGGTAGTGGGTTATTCAGCTGTGGCTTTGAGTGTTTTCTCTCTCTGTACTGTTTTCCCCTGTTGTTGTTGATCAGATGGATGACCGAATCAAGAGGTGTTTAGGAAGAAGCGAATCAGCAGCAGTAGCACAGCTCTCCTGCGATTCGGCACAGGATGCTCTCATCAGACAAGAAGTATCACTTTTTAAGTATTTTGCAGAGTAGGGATTTCTGCTAAAGTAAAGGCAAGAGTTTTAATAAAAGTGTGAATTCAAGTTTTTCTAAATGCAGCAGTAGGAAGAGAAAGCAAACCAGTTTCAGTTTGTACAGAAACAAGGAGAGAAAAAAGAATATCTTAAAGCAGCTTTTAATTCCTGTGTCTCCTTTCACACTTTAACACTTTCAGCTTAAGTCTCTGAAATGATCGGCTTTTCAGGAATTCTACTTGCAAAATGTGTAGTTTCAATTTAGGACTGCTAGAAACGAAGATACAGTAAAGAATGGTATCTCAGTGAATGATTTTTGTCCCATTGTAGTTTTCAACCATTCAAAGCTGCACTTGCTGATTCAGTCATAAACTAATTCAAGTTTAAAACCACTGTTGTGTTTAGTGTCATACAGTTTGCTATCAGCCATAAAAACACTACTGTTCAAGTAACTTTACACTGTGGGGAGAAGCTGGTGGGCTGCATGCTGGGAACAGCAATGTTGGTGCAGTGGTTCAGCACTCAGAGGTCGTGGTGAAAGCCACTTGTGAAGTGGGAGACACGACACTTCTCAGTCCTGCTCAAGAAGGGAAAGTGGCACCGCTGAGGTGCAGCTTGGGCCTGGTAATTGTGGCTGGAGGCTGCTGCCAGGCCGTCACCAGGGCTGCAGGGTGGCACCAGCAGCTCAGTGAAACAGGCGCCACTTTTGCACCTAGGTGTAGCTCAGGGTAGATTTGGAGAAGGCAAAGGGATGACCATGTGCTGATTGTGATGGTCCCTGGTGGTATGCTGAGAGTGATGATGGTTTGGAAATAGAGTCTGATGGCTGGATGTGGTTGTGTCATTCAGGATGTGCTAGAGTGCAATGCTGCAATTATAATCAGAAAGCTGGTAGTGTTTTATAAAAGTAAATCTACATTACTTCATATAACTTTCAGTCTCTATTAGGAGATATTCTTTATGGATGAGAATACTAGTAATGAGTATAATTTTCATATACTGCAGTGCTAGAGCTATTATGACATATGTTCACGTTAAGGAAGGTGGCTGTTAAGGATCACTATTCTGATGTTGTGCCATGTCTGCTTTAATGCTTAGAAAGGGGAGATTTAACATTTTGATTATATTTGCAGATGATTCTGAAGTAAAGATTCTGTAAGGATACCACTAAGGGCTGAGATACATTTCAGAATAGTGTAGAAATAGTAGGTTGATAGTAAATAACAGGTCAGTAGTGGGAAAAATATGGAACTGTTATAATTGCAGAAAAATAGTTAAAATGCCAGAATTGCATAATGTTCCGAGTACTAAATGGCATACTAAGAATGGAAGTCAAGTAAAAAACAGGTTGCATGCCAGATTGCAAGGAAATAAAAAGACTGTAATTTTAGCCACATGAAAACAGGATTATGTTAAATGTGAAGATACTCTTCCATTTGTAATGGCAGAAAAATTCTTATCACTGAAGACATCATAACTGGATTTCTGATATTCTGTGTTGCCTTTATGAGTTTCCTGAAAAGTGTGAACTGCCTTCACTTACTTCTGTACTGAAAACAATTTTTGAAACTGTAAAATGCCTGTTTCTCTGATCGTTTTAACAGAAGTTGTAGTTCCTCCAGGATATTGCTCAGCAGCTGGGAGGAGTAAAACTGCTCTCCCCTTTGTGATCTTGGAGTGACTAAATTATTCCTAATCTTAGTTGTACTATGAAATCACATTTCCCAGCCTTCCTTAACTACTGCTGACATACATTGCTGTCCTGTTCTGTCTGGGTGAAGCCATTGCTGACTAGCAATGTTGTATAGAGTAATATAAACACGGTAAAGTTCTTGAAGCTTCGGAGTTGTTTTTTATTTGTGTGTTGTGCAGTTATGGACACGTGCATGCTTTGGAAAGAATGCCTTGACTGCCTGGTATTTTTGTGTTAATATTGTCAGAATATTGCATGGAAAATAAAGTGTCAGAAATGTTCACCCTATAACAACTTGGAAATCCCAGCAGGAAACAGCAGGAAATCCCTCTTTCCTTCAGAGGAGAAACTATTCTGTCTAACCAAAACTTAAGTAGCTGAAAGTTTCCAATTATTTCAGCACTGGCTTCCAGCAGAAATTATTTTGAAAGTTCATTTAGGTTTTGATGACTTGAGTATCTGTTCTGCAGAATGGCTGAGAAATTAACATCAGGAGTACCTAGGTAAATAATGGTTTTCATTTGTTTTCTCTTTATGGGTTGTGGGGTCTGGTTCTTGTTTGCTTGTTTTTTTTTTTTTTGTGTTTGTTTGTTTGTTTGTTTTTTGGTGTGGTTTGTGTCTAGAATACCATTATCTAATGTGAGAATATAACCTATCTGCTTCTGGTGCATTAAACCCAACAATGGTACCAGTGTTGGCCAATGTATCCGGCTGGCTCTGTTGAATCCACAACTTGGAGTAACAACTGTGGAAGTCCAAAAGCTCCTTAATGACTGTTCATTTTAATATTTGTTTTCCTGTTCATTTGTGCTGAAAAAAGAGAGGGATCCACCTGATGCTATAATGTTTCATTCCATGTTTCTTGGCACTGATGTGCACTGCCCTTTTTCAGTGTTGGTTACCACAGTAACTCTGAATGTGTTTATGTTTAAACATGTCCAAAGAAGATCAATGAAGCCAGTGAAGGGTCTAGAGCAAAAGTCCTATGAGAAGTGTCTAGGGGAACTGGCATTGTTTAGCCTGGGGAAAAAGAGACATGGAGGAGACCCTATCAGCCTGTACAACTACCTGAAAGGACATTATAGCAAGCTGGGGTACATCTCTTCTAAGTAACAAGGAGTAGGACAAGAGGAAATGGTCTCAAATCTTGCCAGGGGAGGTTTAGATTGGATATTAGAAAAAAAATCTCCACTGAAAGGGAGTCAAGTATTAGAACAGGCTGCCCAGGGAAGTGGTTGAGTTTCCATCTCTGGAGATATTTAGATGTGTGGGTGTGGTGCTTAGGGACATGGTGTAGTGGTGTACTGAGCAGTGCTGAGTTAAAGGCTGGATTTGATGATCTTAGAGGTCTTTTCTAACTGAACTTATTCTATGATTCTGCAGTCTAAACTCCTGGGAGCTGTGGACATTGGCAGTTGTGAGCACCATCTCTCAGACTCCGTAGATGTTTAACTTTAAGGAATTGGTCCCGCTGTTGCTGGTAGCACTCTCAGATTCAGCAGTGATGGTGGAAGAGGTTGAGGACATGGCCCAACCCCTTGAAGCAAGGCTGGCCTTTCGCATGGGGTCTGGGTCTTTTCCTTGGCTCTGTGTACCTGCAGCTGCTCAACTGCCAGTGTAGCCTAGGAGGATGCAGCAGAGAACTGAGACTTTGCACTGTCAGTGATGAGGTGTTGATATCTGTGTTTCTGTTTATTTGTTTTTTCTTTTCTTGGGGAATTCATAAGAGACTCCTAGTTAATAGCTTTCATTCAGGGTACTTAAAATTTTACTAAACATTCAGCAAGTCTCATGAGAATACATGGTGAAAAGGTATCCTGCCTTTCAGCTGCATTATAAAAAGGGAGTATCAAAGCTATGGTTTGTTGAGTGTAGAAAGAAGCAGAAGGCCCTGAAATCTTTTCCTTAACTGAATGAAGGTGGCAAGAGAGGGTATGCTGAGCCTGCTGGCATCCTTCCCAGGCCAAGCAGAAATGTAGTAGCTTAATATGACATGAATCAAGTGCAAAGTTGCTTTTCTTCCCTTGGAGATTATGTGTAGGATATGATTGTATTACAATAAAGACACACTTCTAAAATAGCAGGTGACGTAGAAGGAGGGAAACAACTAAAAAGTCAAAACCAGGAAGGATATATGAGTGCACAACTGCTTCTGCTGTCAAAATTTAGGCATTTTGGTTTTATTTTGGGGCGATGGGGGGAGGATTGGTGTGTGTGCACTGGTTTCATGCTGCGATTCATACACTAGGCCATTTGCTTTAAAAAGAAAACAAAAGCAACCCAACCGCCACTCGGGGTGGTATGTGGGATTCTCTGTCTTGCTGTCTTGTTGAGTAGTTTTATATAAGCCTCCTATAGCTGCCTATGCAAAATCCTGTTTGTGCTCTCTTGCCGCATATTCCAGCTGACAGCTCTGTAGTTATGCCTCTTCCTTTGAGTTTACATGATCTAAAACGATAGCATACAACAGAGTTCTTAGGACTTAAGTGTAATGCTTGTTTACATGCCAATTGAAGGAGTCAAAATTGTAAGAGTATGCAAAGTCTTGGGCTTAAATAAATTAATAGTAAACTTTTAGGGATGTTGGAAACTTGATGTGTTTTAGTTAATTGGGAAGTTAGTGAATTTTGGGCCCTACGTGAGTGTGTCAGAAGGCTGTATCCTCTTTTCAAAGAGGTGCTAATCTCAAGGCTCAGTCCTGCAAGTGTAAAACTTATTTTGAAATATCAGTTCCTCTCATGGCTTTCCAATAACTATTATACTAAAGTAACCCACTGCAGGGGTTTTATAATGGTTCACTTTTATAATGGCTCTTACAAAATATGTCATACAAAGACTTGGATTTAAAGACGACTCTGAAGAAAAAATTGCTATTAGAGATATTTGAGGTAACACTGTTCTTGTCTTTAAGAAAGGATTGTAAGGATGGAGGAAAGCTGCCTGGCATGGGAGTAAGAGCTCTGGGACCAGTCGAGTCATTTGAAGTATGTTATTGCTTGTGCCTTGGCTGCAAACTCCCTTTTCAGTCTGAGTAAATACACTGGTGTCTTCTGAAATACGAGTATTGGTAATCTCAGTGCCATGGCATTTTGTCAAGGTTTCTACCCCAGTTTTACACCCTTAAGAAGCCATTTCTAGCTTCCTAATTTTCAACGGTTTGGGCTGGTATATTTTCAGTGCCAGAAGTCTGTCTAGGGCTGACTTTTTTCTTTTGATAACTATTTGTTACAGTATGATTAAAAATAATGTATTAGTTTTGAGAGGGCAGTCATGTTTCTTAGTGTTTGACAAAAATAAGTTCTGGAGCACTATTGATTGGTAAATAATGTAATACAGTGGAAACTGCTGTGGGAAATGAGAAGAAAACTGTGGAGACCTCTTAAACAGTTTGTGTGAAGCTGCAGCGGCAGCAGAGAGGAGGTATTTTCACAGCTGTATTTTGTTTGGAGTTAGGGGAGCTGAGGAGCTGACTCTCTGGCTGACCATAGCATGAGAGCTGCCGATAGCAGATCCACAAGGATGTCAAAATTTAGAACAAAATGACTTGTAGTAGGAAGTCTGAGATGATTTTTTGAGGTCTAGAGAGGAAAATAATGCCACAAAAGCCCAGACACGTGTCCCAAAGCCTAGAGAGTTGTCAGGCCGAACGCACTGAAACCCAGAGTAAATTACTGCAACTGTTGCCGAAAGGTTATTTCACGTTCATAGCCAGGTAGCAAATGGAGCATGCCTACTGCTGTGGCAGTGCAGTCCAGTTCAGTGGGCTCCTTTAAAGTGTGAAGCTTGAAACAAATTTGGTGTTGGCATTATACTGATTTTGTGATGTTTTTTGGAAAAGAATCTTTCTCACAACAGTCCATTCAAAGGGGAGAGTTCAGTAACTCAGAAAGTACCCTCTGTCTTTGGATCAGGGGTCAGGACAATTCATGGAAGTGTTAAATTCTCCGTGAGTAACTAATGTCACCACTGCAGGCACCATCCACATAGTCGTCTGTACGTCCTGATGGTTTTTACACTGCAGATCATTGTTTCTATGTCTGAAGGTGCTAGGTTCCCTAATTTTTTAAGTACCTGGCTTTAAAAACACAAGCATTAGAAAACCCAAACCAACAAAGAACCCAACAAACAACCAAAAAAAACCCAGACAAACAAACCCTGTGAGCAGTAAATACTTCAATACATGCAGTGGGATTTGATTTTGTTTCTGTAGTGCTTATGTGAACACATCTGCTGAGTGGAGACTGCAAGCCATCCTAAATGGGGCTCACTTAGGAGAAGTGAGTTTTGCAATATGTTGTTGCCTGGGAAACTCAATAATTTAATTTCAGAATTACTGTACTTAGAGAACCTCAGCTGTACAGGGACAGAAATCCCACATGAAGAAAGATAAAGCCATAAGAAAATTTATGAGTGTGATCTGGATAATCTTGCCATGTAAGAACGTTTTTGCTTAAAGAAATACATAGCTTGTAAGAGTAAACTGAGCTATAGTTGTATGTAAGTTAATATTTAAATTTCTAATGCACAGAAAATCACAACTCCAACTTTGTAATAGGGGAGAGGATACTTCTAATGTGTTAATAAGGTAATTTTTTGTATTCTTGGATCCTTGGGTGTAAAAGAAATGAGAAAACAGATATAATGGTTAATGTTTTAAATATATACTATATAAGTAGTAGTTAATAATGACCTTTTTCCAAAGTCATCATAACAAGTGTTGCTGTTGATAGTTAGGTAGCATTAAAGAATAGCCTGGCTTGGCTCTAGAGGGTCTTCAAGCCTTTTTTTTTTTTTTTTTTTTTTAAATGTAAAACTATAAATAATTCTCTAGATCAGATTTCTCTCGGTAGATTTCTCTATCATTATTGATTATGTCATCTTTCTGAGAAATGTAGGATCTAATACAGAATAAAGGACAAACAATTGCATTTTTCGTGTATCTGAATGTTAATTTCAGTATACTGCAAATTCTTTACTATTTCAGCCAGACTCAGTGAGAATTTGTAGAAGTGAAATACTCTTGCTGAAATGACCCTGTGAAATGTAGAATTACACCACTGTGCCTGCTATATGATTAGAACAAGAAGCCTATTCTCACCTTTCAGCAAAAGTTTAAAAGCATTGCCCTAAAACTCTGGCATTAAAAAAAATCATTGTTACTCTTAAAAAGAGGGCTGACGAGCATGTCCTAAAAATGTTACACCACGTACATAATATAGTGCAATAATACATCTAAGTTATACTGGTCTGTAGTATGTACCTATCTTTGTTGTACTGTTTGTGAATACCTTTCCTATAACTTTTTAAACAACTAATTTTCCCAACCACTCAAGCTAAGCAGAGGTTTTTGCTGATATATATTTATCTAGTTATATGTAGTTCTAGTAAAAAAATCCTCTTAATTCATGTGTACACTGAGAAGTTGAATTTAGATAATGGCTACTGTATTGTCATAGTCTACATGGCACAGATGTTTTTCATATATTTTAAGCTGTCTCTTGTAAGAAGCATGGTCTGCAGGAGGGCTGGTGAGTGGCAGTTAGAGATCTATTAAACTGCCACATCTTAGTGGTGACATCCTGGTGTGGTTCTCCAAGCTAAATAAAACGCAGGAAAATGATATAAAAAGAAAGAGCACGCCTAGGTAATTGTTACCAGTAGTGAATGTTTGCAACTCAGAGTTCATGAGTGTGGTCAAAGCACCCAAGAGCAGTCCTAAATAAACAGTTGTCCCAGTAAGTCAAAATGCATTTTAGACAGTCTTGGTACCTTCATGAGTTTGAGGTCCCCACCAGTTAGGTTAGCAGTAGATATAGAAAGTGCAAATCTTTCTGGGACAAGGTAGAGAGCATGAGAGAAATTTTGCTAATCTGAAGACTTCTGCTGAGGCAGATGAACTTAGACTGCTTCTGTGATTGTACAACGCTGCATACAATGTAGTTACCTTTTTAACATAAAGATGTTAATGCAGAACCTGTCATTGCTAACACTTTTGGACCATTGTTTTAGTAATTTGAGAGCTTAAGGCAGCAAGAATTAATCAATAAATCTGAAAACTTGTCTTCCAAATGTTTTTACTCAAACTTTTGAAAATTGAAAGCATACAAAATGCTTGATAATTAATAGACAAATCTTTGCTCTTTCAAATCTGGGAAAAACAATCAGCACGTGTTTATATTTACTGCTGGATATGTTTGAGTTGATGAAACTCCTGAAAGTTGTGTTGTGGGTCTTAGGCTTCAGTAAAAAGGGCAGCATTAGATTTTGAAAAGCAAAGTTTTTAGAACAACACGTTCCATTTTTTTTTATAGGCTATTCTACAGAACGTTTATTAATCAATATAACAAATCATGCACTCATACAAAATTGGGTACAAATCTTGTTTAAGATCATGAGAAATGAGGCAGAAAGCAGGAAAAGACATCTTTCTAAAAATCATAATGTTTGTGCTGGACATTTGCAGTGATTTATAGAAGAAAATTCTTTCAGAAACACGAGTTTTAACTTATCTATTCCATGTACCAATATGACTTTTTTTCTCAGTAAAAGCTGAAATCTGAAGTATGTGTTTCAAAGGGTTGGAATGACAGGAATGGAGTTAATCCTGTCCTTTTACAGTTGCAGGAGCTGAAAGGGTGCTGAAATAGAAAATCAGATTTAAGTCAAGTGTAACACTCTGTGCTTTCTAAATCTTGCCTCTTGTTTTTGAACATGCAATTTCTTTATAGAAGTTCCTAAAATACAAAACTGTTACACTGAGAAGTCTTTTTGTCACTCAAATGCATCTTTTAAGACTGAGGTAGAAAGGAGTTAAAATGCCATCATGAATAGAAGGGAATAGCTGGATAGTGTGAAAAATGAGCAGTTTGGCCAAAGCCTTTATAGTAATGGAAAATATTTCTGTTAAATCGTGTTGAAGTCTAGAAAGCTATCTGAAGCTTCAGTATTTTTTGTAATAGAGATTAATAAAATTTTATGCTAATGTGTCATAAAGAAAAAATAGCTCATTTGGGTACAGTATGTTCCTTATCTGACCTACTTAAATGCTCTATTTTGCAGTTATAAGCTTCTAACAGACTTGGCAAGAAATGCTATTTCCAACTTTGTGTCTATTAAGCCTTTGGAGGATGGGAAGCTAATAATGATTAAACAATTTGTAATTTTTTTTTTTAATTTAATCTTCAGAGAAGAAAGCAATAAAAGATAGCCACTTCTTACATAGAGTGCCATTGCTTTTCAAGAGGTATATAAGTATAGGGAAGAGTTTTACAGTGATTCCCCTGTAGCACAAAAGACTGGTAGAGACGAGGAAAAGAAGGCAGACTTGTAAAAAGGCTCCTTTTTTATTTGCATTTGTACTTTTTGAGATCAGATCCTAAGAGAACCTGAACTATGAAGAAAGTAAAAAACAGACATACAGCTTGATCCTGTAGGCTATCTCATATGTGGGGTCTGTTATCCTAAATGCAGCTGCCTGTCTAAAGAAGTGTGACAAAATCATAGCAACCATATGACTCAAATGTTTTGAAAAGCACATGCAAGAAAAACGCATTTGGCTTCAGCACAATAAAAATATTAATTATTCTTTAGAGCTGTATATGACTAGTTTTCTGTGAAGTGTGTTCATTTCTTCTCTGCTAGGAAGGTGCTGCTGGGGTCAGACCACAAACTTAGGCAGCTTCTCGGAAATGTGCCTTCAGGGACAGGAACTTCAAACGCCCAACAAACAACTGGTTCTGGAGAGCATTAGGGTTGCAGCATAGTACTTAATAATACTAATAATAGTAATAAAAGTCTTCCTTGAACAGCTAGTAACTTGCCAGCTGGGTGTCTTCCAAAATTCATTGACTTGCTGTTTGCCAAGATTGCCTGTGCCAGGGGTAAAAGAGAGAAATGTATCTGCATAAATGCAGTGGAGAGGAATAAAGCTCTCAAATTGGGTTAAGTTTAAATAATAAATCCCTTCTTTTTAGAATAATGTCGTGAGAAAGAGCAGAGCTGATGTGTGGTATTGATGTAATAGGAGACTGGTATCATCTGAGAAGTGTCTGGTCAGATATGGATTCCCTGGAGTTCGTAGCCTGAACGGCAGAGTGAAGTGAGACTAAGAGGCCTTGCACATACAAGGTCTTCACTGAAGCTTCATCATTATGTCGTTGTCACTTTGGTAAGGAGAGCCTTATAAAGAGAAGTCTTGTCTGCAGAATTGCAGTCCTGTACTTAAGTTGTGCAGAGGGAGATCTCCTGTGTTGAGTGTGCTGTTCTCTATTGGGGAGAGAGTGTGTGCATTGAAAGCGAAAGTGTCATGGCCCTGTCACCATCTTTCATCCCACACGGTTTCTTCTTCTGTGGGTTAGGGGAGAAAAAAGTTTTCTATAAAGAAGGCGAGTGGCTTGCAAATAGTCTTACACCTATCTCTCACTCAGGAGGAAAAGAGGGAGATGGAATAACCTTAAGTCTTAAAACATTCCTTCATATGACAATCGATTAAAACAGACTTCTTGCCAAGCTAGTGAAACTATCTCCATTCAGCTGGAATTGAATGATCTTCCTAAAAATGGGTTAATGGGGCTTTGAAGAGTATTTAGTAAAGAGCTGCCTGGCCACAGAGATAGATCACAGTCTTTGTTCTCAAGCAAAATGAATTAAAATAAAATTGCAATAGTTTGGCTTAATGACACCTTATTTTTTATGGTCATTAGATTTTCTCTGCAGTGTCTTGATAGAGGTGTGTATCTGCTTTTCTTTTGAGTGCAGGAAAATACCAGCTGGGGCTGATTTTATTTCTTGATTCGGTGTTAATTTTTTCCCCTTCTCCATTTCCCCAGTAGTAATAAAGCAGTTTATTGACAAAACAATTAAGTGAAACATCTGCCTTTACATTTTGAAATACTGACAATTCAGAGAGGATCTGTGACTTTGGAGTAGCTTTGCCTTCTGGAGTCTCCTCTTTTTGCAAGAGGAGGGCCATGCCTAGTGTATTCTTTCCCCTATCCCGCCCACACCTCTCTGCTGCATATGTTGAAACCAGGAGGACAGCAGTCAGCCTCTCACCAGGGGTGACTGGGCAGGTGGTGTGCTGCTGTGGGGTGCACAAAGGATGACTGAACCTGCAAAGATCTCTAAGAGAAGGTCAAGAAAAGTCTCAAAAGAGTAGAAAGGTGCTGAAAGCTAGCAATACAGGGGATAAAACTGCTGCGTGTAGGTATGGTGGGCTGGGACCAGCACGTATAAGGCTACGAGGACTTCTGTGTGCTAAAGGCCAGTACAAGAAAAAAGTTGATGTGAACTGGTCATGGAAGATTTTCAGAGTGAAGACAAGATGCAAGTGTCTCACAGTGGGTGATTAGGAAAGGTCTCCTAGCAAGTGCCCTGGAGGAAAATACTCAACTGCTTGATATGTGTATGGGGCAAAAATACACAATGTGGGTACATGTTGTAGAAAGATTATGAACTTTCTCATGTCAGACTACCTAGATCTGTCCTAGTGAATTTGTAAGATGTGGGGATTTTTCTCCAAATTTGAGAGCAGTTTTAGCCAAGATTTTTAATTGTCAAATATTCAGATTCAATTTCATCTAGCCAGTGTTTCTAAACATTCATTAAAATGGGCCTTTCACCTTGTAGTTATAGGCTGGAAAATCTGTCATTAGAGGCTAGATGCAAAAACATGTATGTTATATTCTACATTGGTTTAGAACCTACAGTTATTCAAACCCTTCGTATCTGTATTCCAATGGTATTTTTATATATATTGCATATGCAGAATTTCCAGTAAGTTTTCAAAAACTTGTGTAAATGTGTACTTATGTGTGCCAGTTTCTCTCCTAATTGTCTTAGAACTATGAAACTTGTAGGTAAACAAATATTAATTATATCATAATGAAGCTTCTAGGGTTTGGTTCACCGGGTAATAAAGCAAAATAGGTATTTTTATCATGTTCCAGCTTCTTTCCTTCATTGAGTTCAGTGATGTAGAATGAATTAAATGTATGGGTTTGGTGCTGGGGGTTTTTTTTTGGTTTTTATATTTATGGTTTTAAAAATTAAGAATAACCGAAATGTTTTGAAAGACAAGTAAGGAAGAAGAAAAATCCATTGTGGAGTGTTTTTTACAAAATAGTATTTACATAATACATAATTTATTAATAATAAATATTATTATATAATATATATAATTATATATTTATATAATAAATTAATACACAATTTATTAATAATACAATATTATTAATAAATACAATATTATTAATAAATACAATACATAATAATATATTACATAATACATTTTTTTCATGGACAAAAATGAAAATTTTGGTAGGGTGTTAGTCTTGCTAGGTATACAGCTTTTTACATGTGATGTAAGAAATGGCAGTAAGTCACTTTGGATTCCAGTGCAGACTGGTCAGTGGGGTTTTGCTATGTTTTGTTAATCTTCATGGCATACCTCTAGAAAAACTTTCCTCTGCAAAATCTGGTATGGCTGTGTTGACCTCAGCAGTTTTCTATTTGACCAGGGTTTTCTGTTTAGGTTGGGTTTGAGCTGTGGGCAGCATCATCCTGCTAAGCTGCTGGTTTTCAAGTTGTAGTCCCTAGCCCCCTTCCTGCCTTTGGACCACAAAGGGCTCCAAGACCTGATGACTAAGAACATCCTATTATTTCAGATGTGTAAATATCTATGAAATTTCTAAGGATGTCCACTGCTTATCTGGGAGGGAAAAAATAAAGAAGGAAGTGGAGCAGAACTTTTCCTCTTCTGATTGCTCACTCGCACTTTCATTTGTTTTGAAGGTGCAGTTGTAAATGATTAGAGGTGTTTGGTGGGGAAATTGTTCTCCAAAGCTTGATTTTGTGACCAGAAGACTCATCAGAAAACTATTAAGCACTTTCTTTCCTTTAAGCATCAAATGATGTAAGGGATGGTCTGCTCGTAAGGGTCGTATTGGCGCCTGGAAGTTGGAGATGGTGACCAAGTGAAGAAGAAAACAAAGGAGGATTTTCACAAGACAAATTAAATTTGGCAGTAGCTGGATCCCAGCTCCCTTAGACTGCTGCTTGTGATTCCCAACAAGGGAAAACCCTTATCCAGGAAAACAGTCAAAACTCCACATTTTCCATGTTGGCTTTCTGTCTTTGTCTCTACTCAATTCTTTCCATGTCATGTCTGAATTATTCAAGTGGAGTTATCCTGTTTCGTTTGCTATCAAAGGGGCTTTAGTTCACACATAAGCCCACTAACCTCCTCTCTGTGTACTCCCCAGTAATTTTTTTGAGAGGTTTTTTCCAGAATTGTAGTTACTTTTCTTATCTGTGGTTCTGAACTGGACACAGAAATGTTTGTCCTTAATCCTGGTAACTGACCATTTTTCTCTGTTTAAACTTGGCTTGATTCAAGCAAAACCCCCACACTTCAGTGATTCCAAGAAAAAAGGAACATAACCACAAGGTTTCCCCAAAGATTTTGCATACAGCTGATTCACTTAACCTCAAAGATAATAAATTATGGAAAAAAGTTGGACTGTTTCCATGTATTCACCATTTTCTCTAATAAAGCCAACTTGTTTTTATCTCTGACAGAGTCTGGAGGAGACTGTTCAGTCAGCTCAAGTGTGCTGTTGAGCATGTTTGTGGAATGCATAATCCCACTTGTTTTGAGACTTGATTATTCTGTCTGACTTCTTTCTAATGCCTTAGACTTCCATGCTATTACAGGAAGGCAGGACTAAATACTTCTCTCCAGGGAAAAAAAAAAAAAATCTAGAATCATCTTCTTGATCAGCAGACAAGAGCAATGATGTCTCTATTAAAGCTTTATTAAAGGACTTGAGAGAAGTCATCCTGATGATTTAATATTATAGGTTTCTTTGAGGCAAGGGGCAAGATTCCTAATGAAGAAAGATGACCTTTTCTTCTATCAGTTTATCATTTCCACCACAGAAAACCTCTTTTTGTCTTGTGGCTCTTAGTGATGTCAAACACATGCTGTCTATGCCAGAGCATATAAAAACTGCATGATAATGTTCTCGATCTTAGATAAGCTTGTTGTGTTAATATAGTTACAGTAAACAAAGATTGTTGTGTTAATATAGTTACAATAAATGAGCTTATGGCCAATGGCTTTCATGCTTATGGCATCCATTCCCAAGTGCCTGATTTTTACTGTACCACGTCTCCTACTATGTCAACTGTTAGTAGTTCATAGATTGGCTTTACTTTGGTGTTTTTCCATTGTTACAAAATTTAGAATGCTGAATTTTTCTTTTGTTTTTAAACTGATATGTATTTTCTGAAAAATGGTCCCATGTGTGAAAGCAACACCCTGTCTTAAGTTCATAAAACTTGTAAATACCCAGCTCGAGAGTCATCATCTTTCCTGCAGGTGTTTTTCAGAAATATTCTCACATACATCCACGTTTTGCATGATATTTCTGCATGCATTAAGTCTGCTGTACTGTGGCCCCTCTTCTGCAGGCAGAGTGGAAGCAAACCCAGTTCTATGATATCGTGATCAGTGAGAGCACATGCTGGGCTTCGTGGGGTTAAGAAGCTGGCCAGTGTACCTCACAGGTTGCTGCAGTGGGATTTATGGAGTTCTTTTAGTGTATTACTTAGGGTATGATGTGAATCATACAGCAAAAGGTTTTGCTTTTGTTACTGAAAACAAATTCTCGTTTAAAACTTGAACCCAAAAGAATTCAGTCTATTGAATTGATGTGGCATGCTGTTGGCTCAGAGACTGACTCTGGTTCATATGCCTGAGGAGCAGAAGGAGGAGATCTGGCAGGAGATGGGAGCTAGCTTTGCTCATGGAGTTTGGGGCAGTGTAAGGGTTTAGGGGCTGTCTGAAGCTTTCCCTCCTCTGCTTTTTGTTTGTAAGTTCTGACTGGGTTTCAAATCAGTACTTTCTGTTTCCTTGCATTTGTCTGGCAATTAGTTTCTGTCAGTTAGTTGCTTCTGAATTTGAGCAAGCAACTGCCTTGAAAATGACCTTTATATAATGCCCCGTAATTTTAGTATTGTAAGTGGATACAATAGTAACTAAAATGTGCTGTGAAAAAACCAGCATTCTAAAAACAGAAATCAATCCCACAGGAGGTATGTTAAAAGCCAGGGACATTTTGACGTAATTGTAATGATTAAAAAAGGAAAATGCAGTCTGCATACTAAGAACATAGATTACCGATACAGAATGGTGAAATTGGTTGTTATTTGCTCTTTAAAGTACCTCAGAAATGTTTCTAAAGTATAACTCTGACACTCGATGCTGTCTAAACTATGACTGGTAATTCAAATCCTTCTCTACAGCAAAATTGACTGCAATAGGTGATTGCTAAAGATAGTTAATACATATGCAGTTAATATTACTTTTTTATTTAAGTACACGTAAGCTATATGTGTTTGGGGGAGACAAGAAAAAATATATTATTGCCATATACTTCTAAATATCAATTAGAAAACTCAAAGTTTTGCTACTCTTTTTAACAAGTTAGTAGTTTTCGTATTATGTTTATGACATTTCTATTGTCTTAACTTTTTTTAGATAACACAATCACTTTTTTTATCATCAATCACAAACTGTAAGAAATGTTTTTATCGACAACAGTGTCAGTCTTTCCACTTGCCTAATTGCAAAGTTGCTATGAACTAGTAGCAGCCTGATTCTACAGTAAAAGGTAAATCCTGAATGAGAAGTTTTCTTGCTCTCCTCCTAGATGTAACTGTAGTTTTTCCTGAAATGCTTATTTTGAAGTCCATCTCACTGCCTGTGGAATAGCTACTGTAACTGAAAGCCATGCACTACTCTGTTAGCAGTCTGGGAACTGAATTACTTCCCTGGCAATTAGAATCATATCAGAGGAATGGATAAAGAATTTGTCCTAAATGTAGGGAATCAGCCATATTATCTATGGCATTAAATTGAGCAACTATGTCGTTCAGAGGATGGGTATTTGTGTAAAATGTAAAGAAAGATGACTTTTTTGTGCTTCAGAAGATGATTCATGATTTCAGATGACCATCAAAAAGTTACTGTTCAGGCTTTTATAGCAGTAAAAATTCTTCCAAGATCAAGGTACATACATCTGTAAAAGAAGAATTTTGGGGTATTCAGACTGGCATTTAGATGAGTTGGACGCCTTTTGACTGAGTTTTCATGTTTTCATAACAGATGCTGGAAAACCAGAGAAAAAATAGAATGCAAAATACTTCTGAAAAGTAGTCCCACCTTTTTGTTGTACATTAAAATTTGTCATACTTACACGCAAATGTCTCCTTCCTGCCTTCTGGATCCAGAAGTCTCAGGGTTTTTTTCTGACATTACAAAAAACAGTGTGAGACAGGGTCTTTTTTGGCTAGACTGACAAAAGAAGAGCTCTTATGTGCTGAGTTACATTTTATTCTGACTAGTCTGTGTTACCCCAGAGGCAATTTCTGCTGCCCCATTCAACACTTCAGGAACGGAGATGTTCACGTGTGACTTTTGGATGTCTGTTAGGCACCTATAAAAATGATTCTCATACCCCATACTGATATAAGTTTAGAGCAGAGGTATTTTGCTTTCTTTGGTAGGAGGATGTCTGAGAGGAGAGGCACGTGTGGCTTAAGGGGAGCTTTAAGCCTTGCTGCAAGGTTTCATCATCTGCTGGGACGTGTTGGGAAAGCTCCTGATTAATCCTTTGGGAGAAGGGTCCAGGAAGAACAGTTGCAGGGAAGACAGACTATGTGTGTGTGGGAAAGTGTATTTTATGTATCAGTGTGTGTTTGCAAGGAATGGGTAAAAAGTCTGAAATAGTTGCCTTTTCTATTGTAGCTGACAACTCACTTGTTTAGAAGCTGCCTTTTTTTTTTTTTCCTGAAGTTTTTTGTCTGAATAAAAAGAACATCTTGAAAAGGCAGATGTCATTACATCAGAATGCAACTCCCATTCAATCAATACTGTTTGGGAACAAAAAAGTAGCTTGGAGGTTGGGGAAAATACATGTTAGAAGAGAGATAAGGGAATGCTTGTCAACTCCATCAGATCAAAATCTGATAAAGGCCTTTGATACTTTATTATTTAAGAAGTCTTTTTGAGGTTAACTGTGCTCACTTGCTTAAAATGTGCAAGGATGCAGCTGACTGTTTTTGTCATGCAAATAGTTGAAAGCTGTGATTGATTCATTAAAGCTGACTTGAGCAATTTTTTTTTTGCTAAAATGCCAATGTGCATCTAATCTCTTTTTACAAATAGTAGTCAAAACAAATTAATTTTGCTTTTATTGTGTCAATCAAAAATTAAAGCAGAGCAAATTTATTTTTCTTGAATTATTTTACACCACTAAAACAATGGGATAGAGATACACTGGTTCCATGAATTGACAGGATGGTTTTTATTTATCTCCATCCTTCTTCTTTTTGTAGGAAATTCCACTTATTTGGATGACCACGGACCACCCCCTCAAAAGGTAAGCTGCTGTTATTTTGTGTTTGCTTTCTCCTTGCTCTTTTGGCTTTTGTTTTTAACTCATTGTATGTTTACTTGTGTGTTAAGCAATGTTGCTGAATTTACATCAATAGCATTTAACCTGTTCAACTTTTTTCCCCTAAGTGTTTTCAGGCATTTATAAATGACTTGGGTTAAACCTCAGTGTGATTAAACTAATGGAACTTTTGTCATTGAGTCAAGGGGAGGCAGGATTTTAGCAGTTTTGTCTGTCAGCACGTTTATACGAGGCACTGCAGTTGGATCTAACAGGTTGGATCTAGCAGGTGAAGATGACCTTTTGCTGGCAATATCCCTGGAACATGGGTTCTGCTGCAGGTGCAATGCTTTGAAGCAGCTCAGTAGGATAAATATAATGAATGCAAGTAATGAGCCCTTTTATAGGGCTAGGGTTCACTGTTCCCATCACGTGTGATTGTGTAGCATAAACTTTCCCTCCCATCATCATGGCACCTCAGGAGATTTCTGGTTAGGAAGGACGTCATGATGGTTTCTTCAATAAGAAAAGAGTGGAAGCAGGCATGTGGGGTCTCTTGGTTCGTCTTCTTTTCTTTTATCCTGTGTTGGTTTATTTTCTAAAAGACTTACTTGATACTATATTGTACCTGTCTTTTCAGACAAGGCTATTGTAAGTCCTTTTGCATAGTACAGATATGCACTAAGCAAGAAGGCAGATTATTTATTTCACTGATGTGGCCTACATGCTAGTGTAGCAGGTGGAAGTGAGTAGATAGAGATGGGGTGGATGAGAATAGCCACTATCTCTGGTAGTCCTCACTCAACTCTGTTCAACTAACCATGAAATCACATCCTGAGCCACCAGGCCTTGAGTTGAAATGCTCAACCACATGTGTACATCAGTGTGGTGAAACAGTTGGCTTTTGGTCAGCAGAAGGAGGTTAATGTGGAAAATAATTCAACTTAGCTTAGTTATCAGTGAAAACAAGCACTAGTCTTGGTTTCTTCACCTTTTCTCTGTGAAGTCTGTGTGCAAATGAAATCTGTAATTTTCAACTGATATATGGGTATTTGTTACACTCTTAAGGTTCAGACAGCTCACTTAGAGGGATGATGTACATTTTATTTTCTTCCTCTCAAAACAAATTGCTCTTTTTTTTTTCCTACACTATTACAAAAACAGATGTAAACAGAAGTGACAAAATCAACCTGTAATGTTTATTGTTACTAACTGAGATGGGACATGGGAATTCTAAGGCTAAACAGATGTTTCACACTTAAAATCTATCTTAAGCAATAGCACCTCTGGCTTTCACGTATTTATTTGTGTACCAGCTGCTTTTCTTGTCCAAGAGTACAGCAGCCTGCAGGGAGTGAGGCATTATATTTGTCAGGTCTCCACCGTTAACACTTGGCTTGGAAGAGTAAAGCAATGCTTATTCCAGACGTATATTTTCATGCTTGCGTTAGCATTCAGAAATACCAAGCTGTTACAGTAAGGAAAAGGCTGTCATCTAGATAAGAGCTTTCAACCTTGAAAACGTTTTTCAAAATTTGGTACTTCAGGAATTTTGCTTTACCAATTAATGACGCTGTGGATGGCATCCATACTCTAATGGGCAGTACCAGCTGGACAGATTTATCCAACCCAGAAACTTTTCTGTTTGAATTGTGAAAACATCTTTTGCCTACCTAAACATGTGATTTTGTGCTGTGACCGCACTGCCTCATCCAACTGCAGCTCAGCCATCTGTAGAAAGGCCAGCTGATTAGATACCTACACAATTGATTGGTTTTCTAGGTACTCTTTGATTAGCTGCTTACAGTCAGGAAAGTTTGGGGGCTTCCTCTGTAATCATCCTCACTCCTGAAAGCTTGGTGAAAAGCTCCATGGCGTAACAGTAAGTTACAAGTATTTTGCTTTTTGAAGTATTTGCTTGTGTTTTAAAAACAGTGATAAAAGATGGATCATTTTGATCATTCCTTGGACAAGCCTGCTTATTACTGGGGGGGGGGGTTATGTTTTGTTTTTCATTCTTCTAGTCAAAACATGGGTGGGGATTGGTAAAAGGGGCTGATAATTCCTGGTATTTGCTTAGGGTCATGTTTTGAACAAAGATGGTCTTGCTTTGTAAATATCATGCGTTGCATTGTTGCAGTTATTACCCTTTAACAGCTTCATCTCTGAACTGTGAACTCTGCAGGTGTGTGCGAAACTAATAATAAATTCATTGTAATTGTCACTGTCTTTCAAGTAACCTCTACTCATATGACTAGATAACTGTCTACATTTAAACTAATAGATGGATATAGGTCTATACATGTTTTAACTCAAGGTATAAAAATGTGTCAGAAGATATTAATCCTGAATTCAGCATTTAAAATATTTTATGACAAAATGCTTAAAAACTAGAAGTGGAGATAACGAACAACAATTCATTACCCAGTGTTGAAATGACTGGTAGCTAACATCAGCAGTGTGTATCAACTACACCAACAGTTGATACTCACTGGACTGTAGCTGTTTTGCAGAGTACATTCCAGAGTTTTGTTGGAAATCATATTAGTTTTGGCTTTTTGTCATGGCTAGGTGCCAAAACTTTGGATTTTTTTAAATAACGTGTGGTGTTTTTTTCCTAGTGTAAGAACTGAAAATAACACTTATTCTCAGAATAAGGAATTATCATCATCACGTTTCAGGAGATCAGGGTACGGGTCTGTTTTTCTCAAATAAAGGTGGCAGCAGCAATTTTCTCAGTGCAAGCAGAGAATGAAAGCTTTGCTCACTTCTGTATGTGAATATTGCTGATGTGGTTCTGGTTCTCCCTTGAAGGCCCATTGAGCCTTCACTGGGTGTCTGCAGAACTGTTCCTCTCATGTATTCTTACTCCTCTTTTCTCTGGCTGTAATAACTTCTTCACAATAAGGTTTTTTTCCTTCTTAAGATTTTATCACAAAGGTGTTACTGCCTTTGCTGATTGGCTCAGTGTTGGCCAGTGATGAGTCTGTCTCAGAGCCAGCTGGCGTTGACTCTCTGGGATGCAGGGGAAGCTTCTGGCAGCTTCTCACGGAAGCCACCCCAGTAGTCCTCTCCCCACTATCAGAACCTTGCCATGTAAGCCCAATACAGTAGCATAGGCCACTCTTCTTTGGTCCTGAAGGCACCAAAGACCTCACAAGACTGACTAATCCTAGATTTTCATGAGTTCTCAGACAGATCTGTATATGCTTTCCTGCAGGGAGAGGCAACCTCCAGTAGCCCTAGCACACCTCTAGTGTTGCCGATGTTAGTATGTGACAGATAAAACAACAGTATAGTTGAGCCAAACAATCTTCTACACTGTCAGTGAAAATGGACTCTCCTGGTTCAAATCTCTATCTCACTACCTCTTGGCTTTTTTTAATAAGCATCTGAAAATATGAATTTAAAGAGATCATTTGTTTATACGTTTTCCATAGATTGGTTTCTATGTGATATCTATAGATGATGCTAGCTTAGGTTTTAAAACACCTGTGACATTGATGTTCATTAGTGACTAATAGTGTTCACTTGACATATTTCACGTCCGAGCACTTCAGCGAATAAAGCAGATGTATTTTGTTCCAGTATTTGTGCTATTTCCTTATCAAATCTTCCCAAGCTTTTTTTACTCTCTCCAAGACAATGGTGAAGCTGGCCTTGAGGAAAAATGATGCAAACTTTATCAAACCTACTGTTGTTATTGAGTGGAACTTGGCAAGAGCATTAGGATATGTCCCTCTTTCAGTGGAGCTGATATATGTTATGTGTAAGTGGGCTGTGCACATAGGTGACAGATAAATTACATTCAAGTAGTCTATTCTCCTTTTCTTGATCATTTTCCTTGGGATGCCTGTCATGGACCCAGTATCTTTTGGCAGCTGTTTGGGTGTCAGCAAAGCCCTGTGCTTAGCCTAAATGTGACAGTGCTTCAAAGCTTTAAGTGAATAAAAAAGTGGATGGAGGTCAGGATGAGGCCAAAATGAAAAGAAATAAAATGCATACACAAATTTGATCTGACTATATTGGTTTGAAGTTGTAAAGTGCATAAATAATACACTTTTCACCATTCAGTTCTTAGCTAGTACTTATGTGATAATTGTTCATGTTTTCTTTATGGAGCAGGGCTATCATGGAACGGTAGAATCATTTATATTGGAAAAGACCTCTGAAATCATGAACTCTAACCATTAACATAGTACCACCATTGTCAACTAGATTATTTTTTTATTTGACTTTAAAACTTATTAAAAGTTGATTTCAGCACTGCTCCCTTTCACTAAGTTTTTATGTTCATCAGATTTATGTAGTTTTTGTTTTTTTCCAGGTATTTTGATAACAATGCTAAGATAACAGCCAGGATCTGTGCATTTTTCTTTTAGTTTAGCAGTTTAGGTTTTTGGTATTTCATTTGGACTCCTGTTTTAGTTCTAGCCATCTTTTATGAGAACATTTTTTTAACCCCTCAGCCCCCTACAGT
The DNA here is from genome assembly GCF_003031625.1 of Empidonax traillii. Lineage (NCBI taxonomy): Eukaryota > Metazoa > Chordata > Aves > Passeriformes > Tyrannidae > Empidonax > Empidonax traillii. Next base: position 371,908 of record NW_020955400.1, on the reverse strand, counting down.
CTGAAGTGATTGACTTGTTAGTGAGGAAGTGCTTGATTTCAAACAAACAAACAAAAAAAAAATCAAAAAAACCCACCCAAAACACTGAAAAGCAAGCAAGATTTATTTCCTTTTAAGTGTATGCCTACTGCGGATTTTATGGCATGAATAGTAATGTGTGTGTTTTTGATAGAGTTAAAATTCTCTGTTTAGCTTTTCTTTAAAAATTGGTGGATAATCTTTGAAGCAGTCCATCCAGGACAGGTTAGGAAAGATTTCAGTGATTAAAAAAAATCTATCCTGCTTATAAAATGACGAGTTGAGATGATCGTGCAGTGTGCAAATTTTAAGCTATTAAAAATAGTCAGAATTTAGCAATGCTCAAATAGAGTAAGTAACTTCCTGTGGTTACCAGACTCAGTATCTGGCTGATAAAATATTGAGAGAATTCACTAAGTGCCTTAACCACAACGATCCTCCTTACAGTCCAAAGCACTGTTTTACAGTATAACTGAGCTTTTGAACCTAGTACACTCAATAAAATACTATGGTTTAGAAAAACCCATAAAATATTTCTCCACTTCCCTCAGTTTATTACAATCAATGTGCCATGGTTTAACCCCAGCCATCAACCAAGTACTACACAGTGGCCCACTCGTGCCCCATCACGTGTAACAGTGACTTGGGAAGACAAATGCCATCACACCAAATGTGCCCTCCTTCCTCCTCCCTCCCCCCTGCTTTATATATCGAGCATGATGTCATATGGTTTGTGTCAGTTGGGTCAGCTGTCCTGGATGTGTCTTCTCCCAGCTTCCCATACACCACCAGTCCTCTTTGCGGGCATGGTACTATGAAAAGTAGAAAAGGCCTTTGCTTTGTGTAAGCACTGCTCAGCAATAACAAAACCATCACTATATTATCAAAACTGGGCTCAGCACAAGTCCAAAACACTGCCCCATACTAGCCATTGTGAAGAAAATTAACTCTACCCCAGCCGAAACCAACACATATAGTGCAAAATAGTTGTAGAAATATTGGGAATAATTATTTTGTGTTCTTTTAAAATTGTGTTCTCCTTTCTTCTAAATGGCAGTATCTCAATGAAAGAAAACTCTGACTATTCCAGAAGATTTTGTCATTTTTATTCATAAGTGTTTGTAATCCTGCTGAAGTTAAAGGGGGTGAATGATATAGCAGACTAGTATTATGGACATCTATCCAAAAGCTAAAACTGAATCTTTACTATCAAGTGTCAGTTGGGTAAAAAATATTTGAGTAGTACTGGAGCACTAATTTGTTTGTTTTGTTCATATTAATTTATTGCTCAAGAATCTTAAGAACAAAAAATAATTTGGTTCTGTGATTTACCAAAATAAAGAAGATGATTTCTTACTTTTTAATACTTCTTTAGTTTATAGTATATCAGAAATGTGTTGATATGGGGAGAGTTGATTGAAAGTAAATGGACGGTTACAAAGAGACTTGGGAAATTAAAGCGAGATTGCCTGTCACAAGAAGATAAATCTGTAAGGGATACTGTGCATGCTGATGTCCTGCAAAATTTTAAACAGTAGTGAATTGGCTTTTTATTAAGCCTCTCAATTTTGAAAGACTTTGAGACAACAGGGATGCAGGTTTTATGAACGAGAGTAGCCTGCAGTTTTCATTCATCTAATTGCAAAGATGCTTGGAAAGTATTTTTTTTCTTTTGATTGGTACTTTAATTGTCAGGCTGTGTGCATAATAAAGGTAAATTTTGTTTGCCTCTGGCATTCACACAGCAGCCTACCTACTGTTACACAAAACAGAAAGATTCTAATATCACCAATTTTGAGGTCTGTAGGTTTTGTCCTATGTGACATACCATAGCTAAAAAACTACCTAAATCATTTCTGAAGCTAGTAAAGCTCTGTGCTTTCACTGAAATTTGGAACACAATCCATTCTGAATTGATCTTTGTTAACCTGCTGATAATCTGTGCAGATTATTTCACAGTATATGAATATCTCTTACAAATTACAGTTTTAAATTTCCAGCTCTCCAATACATTCCCCTCTTCTTCCCCTTCTTTCCATGACAGGAAGGTATTTATAAACTAGCATAGCATAGGAGGAGGTCATGGCTACTCAATCATGGCCACCTTCATTATCTTTTTATTAGGAAGTGCTGGAATATAACACTTAAGTTTAATTACAGCTGGGTCTGGATGACCTAGACCTTCAGTGGAAAAACCAAAAATCTGCCATTCTGCATAGGGATAGCATGACAGAGTATCTTTTGAAAGTGACAAATTGATTTGGGTAATTTTGCTAAGCCTTGTGACTCAGTTGAGTAACGCTCATGGTTTTATCACGAGTTTTTTATTTGTTGATGGCATTCCTAAATCCTGAATTGAAAGGGGGTTTTTTCTAGTTATGATGTTTAAAGGGAGAAAAAAAACCCTGAAACCAGGGATGCTGTGGAGGCTTTCAAAACTGAAAAAAACTCCTAACCACCAAGTAAGAATTGTGGTATTATTTTGAAAGCCTCGTGATTTTGAAGGTGAACTGGTAGGTTCTGGCAGTTTTGTACTTAAGCTTTACAAAAGTATAAGGTTTAGTTCAGGAAACAGTGAATAGCAGTGAAGTACTCTAAGAAGTGCCATGAGCTTTAATCCGAAATGTGATTGTGGACATGCCTACACGTGGTCAAAAGTAGAGTCAAAATATCAGGCAAAGAGGACAGGATGTTGTGACTCGGCTGAAGGAGTCTGTGTGAGAGTGATGGTAATTCAGGTGAAAGAGGAATTTGGACAAGTAATACAAGGGCAGGACAGTGTGATTATGTGAAAAGGTAATTCTCAGGGCAGCACCCACAGACTCTGTTGTCCTGAGGGCGTGTGGAGACCTTTGTGGCTGGCCCTATTGGGGATTTTGAGTAGATACGGGGAGAAGCTCCCTCCACTGGAATGGCAAGGAGTCGTACCTTGGTCAGCAGGAAGGAGGTTTGGTGTGTCTGAGCAAGTCAGATTAATAATTTCGAATTCCAGAAGAGTGAAATGGGAGCACTTGACACTGGGCCTTCTCTATTGCCTCTGACATGTCATCTCCAACACCACAGGATCCACTTGTGACTCAAGGTATGGATTGTGGTCTGTCAGGGTAGGTATTCTGGGCCTTTGGGTCATTTTGGATGACACAGTGATTTCTGCTCTGTTCTGATTCTGCTGTAAGAGTTGGCCAGCAGCACGTTGTCCTTCCTGAAGATATTTCTTGGTGTGTTGTACCTTCCAGGTGGTGACATCTTGTCATGAACTAGATTTGAATCTGTTACCTGCAGGAGCTGTGATGGAAATCTAGTCCCTTTGAGTTCCTCTGAGCATGCAGAGCGAGAGCACCTCAGAGCTACCTCATCTGTAACGAGCATGTGGGTTGTAGTCCAGCAGATCTGGCCTGTTTTACAAATTAAAGTCCAGTTATGGCTATAAACAACCTTTATTTCATACTGCAGTTGACTTACAAAGTGTCTGCTTAATGTACAGTGGAAAAGACAAGCACACTGAAGACATTAAAATGAAATGTGGAGCTGCAGAAAGAGGGCCTTAAGTAAAGGGCAGGAGGGCAAACTGAAATGCACCATGGCAGATCCTTGGCAATAGTGAAACCATGAGTTGCTGCACTAATGAGTTGCCTAATAGTCAACCACAATACGTATAAAAGGGCTAAACCTCAATGTGAAGAAAGACAAGTGCATACAGAGAAATACATTATTCAGTCTACCACTCAGCACATTCAAATCAAATATTATTGGCTCACAGGGTGAATTCATGAATATTTCATTGGAAGGATAGAGACTACCGTAAGGTAGTGAGGTTACTGAAGGGAACACCAGTGCTGTGAAGTATTATAAAAAGTTTTAAAACCAGGCTTAGTATTTTGCAAGTAGCCAGTATAAAGATATGTGTTGGATATGATAGGATTTACTACTTAAACAGAGAATAACTGTACCGGTGTGTTCTGAGCACATCAGAGTGTACAAAACCCTGGGCTCTGGAGGAAAAAAAAAGCAGTTTTAAACTTTACAGTTCCAAGATATATATATCGTGAGGCTGCTCTGGAGTTAAAATCAGTCTTGCACAAATTCTGCAGCTTACAGGTTTTCTGATATTACATAGAAAACCTTCCATTGGAAAATGCGGTGATTAATGGGACACTAAAATACTTAATGTACCTGAACTCGTGCTTGTTCCCTCAACTAATACCATTATCGGTGAACCACCTCCTTAAATGATTTATTTATCTCCTTTATCTTCTTGTGAGGTAAAGGTTCATACCAGAAAGATAACTTCCACAACGTGATTAACTTGAGAAGTGAGAAATAAATATGCTGCTTTTCATAAGAAAACTAATGAGGGCTCTACAGTTCTTTTCTTGTTGCATGCACTCATGTAGGGTAAAGAAGAAAAAGGGGGATAGCTCTGTGTTCTGCATACCTCTCTGTACTTGTGATAGTCCTGTATGCTTTGATTCTTCTAAGTTCCATCCTGAGATGTATTAAAAAGAGATGTCTGCAGGACACAAACAATAACTGTAAAGTGTTCGTTGGCACCAGGAAGACAAGATACAGCACTATATCCCATTTTGGTCCCAGAAGAGGTGAACAAGTTGCAAACCGCAGAGGAAAGCAGGAAGAATGGAGGTGGTGTTGAAAAGCATGCTACGTTAAGAAAGAGCGAAAGGAAAAGATTTGATTAATCTAGAGGGGATGGTTGTACCCCATCCCCAAGCAATTATCCAATTAGTAGGGTGATTCCCCTCTCACCTGCTTCATCCCTGAGAGGAGCCAGAGCTGAGCTGCCAGCAAGTGTTGCTGAGTGGTGAAAGCCATGAGTCCCACTCACACCTCCGGAGGCTGCCTGACATCAGTGAGCACCTGAAACTGCTGAGTAAACAGAGCATCTGCTCCCTACCGACTTGTTTGACTCTTTGTATACATGTGCTGTTTTTGAATGTTGCTGAAACTTCACACACCTGAAATAAACTTGGTTGTGCACTCTCTGTGGTGGGGAATCTTGTGCAACAGATGGCAGGAGCGCAGAGGTTTTGTTCTGCTGCAAGCTGCTGTTGTAGGCAAGTAAAGCAGGTGTAAAGTATAAAAGAAGCAAAAGCAAATGTGTGATAGGATGCAGCCAAAGCTTTGAAAACTGCATCTTTGACCTTTTCTTTATAATTTCCCCAGGCTCCTGTTGATATTGTTGTAGTTTCTATAGCCATAGTATCTTGTAATAGGACCTGATCTGAGACTTAGTGGAGAACCATTACTATGCTTTGAACTGAGTTCTTTTTAGATTTGTAAGTGTGCAGGGCTTCTTCACAGAAAAATTACTGGAAGTTTTGATTTTGGCTCTACAGATCTGTTTTTTGGGACATATCAGGTACCATAAGCTTTGGAAGCACTTCACAGTAATGCTTTTCTTTAGTCTTAATAAATTTGAGTACTGTCTGCAACAAAGTTGCCTTTTGCTGCTTGTGCTCTATGCTTATGTTTTTAATTTATTTTGGTACTTAGAGATGTTGAATTGTTAGAGAACACGTTTTGACTTAGTCCTCCAAATGTGTCATCTGTCTAACAGATGAGATGCATTGTTTGTGGCAGGGGGGAGTGAAGTCATCCTTTTTCAATTAAAGTAGTTGATTAATGAAAATGCAACAGAATAATCTTCTGTTTCTTCTTCTGCCTTATTTTCAATGCTCTACTGCATTTAAATTTTGAAAACAAAGCAACTTCACCCTTACCTTTTCTTGTGGTTTCTAATGTATTTCAGTGACCCATAGAGAAGACCATGCTGTCTGGTCTGCTTTAGAGTTGGTTAATTCCAAAAGCTTGTCTCTTTCTGGCATCACTACACTCTACAGGTGAATCTTTATGTAACTGGATCTGTGTGCTTTAGCTGGGGAAGGAGACTAGCTAGTAATTTATTTTGTTTTCTCCCTTGTTCATTGTTCAGTCATGTTTTCTGCTGACATACTTTTGTGTTAGCAACTCTTCACTGTAATTGCTTTAAAAGTAAGTTGATACTTGTTTGGAATTAGATTTTGTGCAGCAGTTCCTGACCTTGGGTTTGGCATAGGTAATCTCTTAGTGGCCTTTGAGTTTGTCTTTAAATAAGCCATGAAAGGCTTGTGACAGACCTCAGTTAAAAAGAGGCATCCAGTATATCTAAGATACAAGAGCAGGTATTCTCTGGAGAAGGTAGATGAGCTAAAAATGAAATGCATGGTGGTTAATGAAACTCTGGAATTTGTTAGTACAGCAAGTAATGTAAGAAATTCTTCATGCAGCAGGCAAGAATGTGACTATTAACATGCCATATGTAATCTGTGGGGACACTAGAGAAGGAGGAGAGATACTGGAGAGAAATGGATTGCTGACAGCTCTCAGGTTTATAGGTACCTAATGAGTATCATCCTCCCCTCATGAGTCGAATGTGCCATTACTTTGACCCATTAAGCCATTTTTTAAAATTCTTATGATTCTGTCTCAGTTGGACAGGAAAAAAAGATAAAGAGGTTGCATTGCAAAGGTGTGATGCTCTATAGAGATGTGTGACATCAGCAAATATTTAATTGTTTTCACAGTCTTACCAATTTTGTCTGTGTTGGTTGGCCTCATTCACCTGATAAACATGGAGCACTGTCTGACTACAGGTTAGTGTCTGCTCAGAAAGGAGAAGCTATTTCTGGCATCTACTTCTGGTCCTTCTCATATGTAAGGACAGGGGTCACTTACTTCCAGAAGCTGTGAAGATAATGGATTGCTTTCTGGAAACACATCTCTCTGACATGACTTTTCCATCTGGGCAAACTGTACGTGGACTGGGAAATTTTTGGCAAATGGGCAAAGTTATACTGAATTTGGCTCAGTAAAGGGGGAATATTTTAGGCCTTTGGCTGGATCCCTAAATTGTTGACACTGCAAGTAATATTATCCAGTCTAAATTTTTTAAATGATGCAAAGGTTTACCTGAAGACAAAGCCACCAGTGAAGATGAAAGCCTGCGCTTTTGTCAGGTTATCTGTTAAATGGCTCCCTTCCTGAGATTGGCAGACCTACTCTGCAGAGCTACTTGACAGTCACTGTAATGCAAGTTAGTTTTGTGTTAAACTTGCTTTTTCTTTTATCTTCCATTCACAATGATTCTTGAGATCTTCTTTAAATGTGGAACAAAAAAAAAAAAAAAAAAAAAAAAGCCTCCTTGAACTGACAAGTAAATTGTTATATAACTTTCCAAACCCTTAGAGAGAGCTGTTGTAATTATACTGTGGGTTTTACTTTTTTATAGCTGTAAGTACTAATTCATATAACTACAAAGTGAATTACATGTTTGAATTTTTTATATTACCTCTGGGCTTTGATGCAGTGCTCAATAAAGTCACTCTGTAATTATTTTGAAGTTGCGTATATTGTTACATGAATATCATGTTGCCAGAGCATCACCTCAGCAGTTAGTCTATGTGATACATACTCTTATTATAAAATAAAATGTAATCCAGCCAGCATTTTGTAAACTTCCAGCTGCTGTTTTCCATCTTGTTTCTGCTAATATAATAGAAACCTCCTTTTCAAGTACCTATTCTGCCACCATCTCTTGTATTGTCTCGGTCTTTTGTGAGTATCGTGAGGGGGAAGAGAAAGTTCCTCTTTGGAGAAGTTTTCCATTTCTTGAATTTTTACTTCTGCTTAATACAAACTTGGGTTTCTGGAAGAAGTATTTTTTCTAAGAAATAACTTAGGCATTTTCTAAAATGCAGAAAGCAGATTTGCAGCATCCTAAGGGAAGTGATCACATTAAACAAATACTTATCTCCATATCAAAAGCCTGTGTATTGCGTGGCTTTGTGCACTTGGCACACCCTTTGGGGCATTTAGGTGTGTTAAGTGGATTGATGACGTAAACAGAGGAAACATGAGCAGAGCTTCTGTAGTGCACCTCTAAAGCTCCCACATTCACCAGTGCTGCACGTGAAGTTATGATTTCTGTTTGTGATTGTTCTTCTGGAGTGAGCTTTGAGCTGTAGCGTTTATCTTGAATCTTGTCTGACTTGACCTAAGTACATTCAGCTGGTTACTGAATCAAGGCATTGATATATTGGCCTCCTTTAAGCTAAATAGGTGTCTGAAAATAATAGCCCTTTATTTCAGGTTTCTTTATCTGCTATAGTTTCTTTTTGGGGGTTGCCATGGTTACTGTTTGTGTGCAGAGCAGAATTTGTGTGCTACCTAGGAAGGTGAGTTTCAGAAACAAATGTGAGAACTGGCCAAGCTTTGTAGCTACTGCCAGTTGTCTAAGCCAATAAAGTCATTTGCACTTAGAGTTTGCAAAGGCCTACTTTAATTTTATTTTCTTTTAAAGAATTATATTAATAAGATTCACCCAAGGTAACTGGATAATCAAGTCAGCGATTTAATTAGAACTTGAGTGTAATCTGGGTGCAGCAAAACTGGAGTTAAATGAAGTACCAATGAAGAAAAACTTTTGCTCACTACATTGCAAAGTGCAACTCTGCTAGGAAAATCAAAGCAGTTTATAATTATGAAGCATTTTTAAATATGTCCATAGCCCTACAAAGCCTCTCATCATTTATCTCATCTCTAAGATGCTAAGCAAACACACACTTGCATGTGCTCTTGCTCCTTCACTGGCACTTGTGAGCATCTACTTATCATTTCTCTTGAAAGCTTTCACATACTTGCACAGCCAAGTATGCCAAAGGTGTATGTCTGAGCAGAGGATAAATTCCCATTCCACAAGTCACAGTGATGTCGTGTGGACAGTGCTGCAGGGCCATGACAAATAGTGATGCTAGTGTTTGTTATGCCAAGAAATAAATCAAGAAGGGACAATCCAGAATAGGGCTGTGTTTTATTGTTTGTTATTGTGTCCCTGATGTGGTAACCAGCATAATAAAATACCTCCAAATGTTAACCTTTCAGACATTATTAGCAGTAGTTTTGGAAAAGTTTAGCTACAGTTGTAGCATAGAGATGTTAAATTCATCACCTTTACAGTTTTCTAATAATTAAGGCTTGGATTTTGCATTTCTTAGGAAGCAAGTTTTCTGAAAGAGATTGATAAGGAATAAGGGAGCTAGGTTTCTCCTAGAAAACACCATAAAAATGTTACAAAGTGGCCAGACTTGATGCCTTATTTGGGGTTTGTATGAGCCTTAGGAGACCCATATTTGCTTGCTGTATGAGCAGATGAGATGTCCTGTGGCTTGGAGAGCTGTTAATTGAGGCCCTGATCATCCAATACCTACCCCTTCCCTGGGTAATTTGGAGAATGATGGCTTCCCCATTTATGTTGCAGTGAAGGATATCCTAAACTTTCCAACCAGTAACAACAGTAATGTTCATTTGGTCATGAAATACAACATTGATAGCAAAGTGCCAGTAAGGTCCTACTAAAAATGATGCAATATAGGAATTTTTTTCTTTTTTCTTTCTACTTAGCAGTCTTCTTTGAAAGTAGACTGAAGGGTTCCCTGAGGAATCGTTTCACTTCCCTGATGAAAATCTATTGACTGTTCAAATACCCTGAGAAGTGCCGTATGCTTCATCTGATTGTTTTTATGTCAGAAATTCTTCTGCTAGGAGAATGCGATTGCTTCAAGAGCAGAAGTAACTATAGATGAGACACACCACCACTTTGGCCGTTCCTTGCGCTGAACACAGGTTGTCTGGAAGCTGGGTGCAGGCCCTGTGTCAGAAATATTTTGTGCCATTCTCTAAATAGAAAAATGATCTTTTTCCTAAAGTGCCATATACGCACTGCTGTGAGCTTCTGACTTTTAGAGGCTTGAAAACAATTTCCTCTTGGCCTATACTTTGAGATGCTGCTGCTATATGCTATACACCAAATCCTTGTCTAGTGTGATAGTGTGACTTCAGAATGCATTCTGGTGAAAAAACAGCCCATGGTCATCATCCAGGAACAAAATAAAGCCGCATCCAATGTATTTCAAGATAGTGAATTACTATGCACTTGTTCTGGTTTCCCAAGGGGGAGAGCATGGTGCAACAATTAGTGTGGGCAGGAGACCATTCCCAGTTTCCAGCTTGGATGTAACTGATCTATTTTGAGTTTTAGTGAACATTACCTGTACAGAGGTGATCAGACTGTGCCAGTTGGCCTCAGGCCACCTATGGCATCAGTGTTTTTCGTTCCACAAGTATATATCTAGCCACGGGCATGATTTGTTCTCTGAATTTCTTTGGAAGATTCATGTTTGTATTTGAAATTGAAAGAGTCGATTAATTTTAGCTTTGTACAACTGGTGGTTGTTTGGATTTTTTTCTTTTCAAGCTGAAGTTTTGCAATAGGAGCATTCCTCTTGCATTACGTCAACTTCGCTTTGAGTTGCCAAACTGTGGCACAGATTCACTCCATTCTTTTTGTGGGAGATAGTCAACTAAAGCTGACTATTTGCATTGATAATACAAGCAGCAAGCTTAAGCTCTTTATCAGCAGTTGCATGGTGTTTCTGGAGTAGCTGCCAAACTGTTACGTTTAACTGGATCATGAAGGGGAAATCTCCCCTTGCCATCTCCTGGGCCATGTTGTTTTATTCTGAAGAGCTGCTGGCTTGTTAGAGAAAGTGAATGCTTCTGACCTAGGCAGGGCCCTTGGAATTCTCCTGTATGTGACTGTTGGCTTCAGGTCAAAACACGGTGTTACTCAAAGTTACATGGAAACAAAAATGTCAATATACTGACTCCATTTTTTTCCATCTTATTTAGGTACTTCCTTTCCCCAGTCAGGTGGTCTACAACAGAGTGGGAAAGTGTGGGAGTCGAACTGTGGTTTTGCTTTTGAGAATTTTATCAGAGAAACATGGATTCAATCTGGTTACATCTGACATTCATAACAAAACAAGACTGACTAAAAATGAACAGGTAAGTTACTCCTGCTCCTCTTAGATCTGGTTTTCTTATTGTGTTTATGAAACTGAGAAGCAAAGGCATTTGCTAGCAGAAGTCCAATTGAAAAGATGTATTGCTGCTTTGACCTGAGTGATCATTCAGAATTCATCACTCTCTAAGCAACTTCATTTAATAGGAGAAATGGATGGTAGAGCCAAGAACAACACGATGTGGAAGCTAACCAGAAAAACTAACTTTCAGTGAAACAGCTTTTGAATTTAGTCCGCGTAGCAGATAGACTACCAGCAAGGTGAGAAAGGTTAGCACCAGTGAAGTTAAGTGCAAACAGCATCTGAGATACATATTAATGTATTTGCAGGGCACAACCATTTATCATATAACCAGGCCAGCCTATTCAGACTTAGCTTAGGTCTCCTTAAGCAGAGCAGGAGTAAATAATAGCCAAAAGGGTCTTTTTTGATGACTTTAAGTCAGTTTTAGTAAGCAGTTGCTTCAAAAAGTTGTTTCCCCATGCCATGCTAACCCATGTTGCTATAATCTGACATGCCCTTGATCCTATCTCAGCTTCTTGCTTATCTATCTTTTTCATGTTATCACACAACCTCACTACAGAAGGTGAAACAGCACATTGTTCCTCTTTATCCAGGCACACTTTTTCATGTTTTTCATGTTCCCTTAAAGTAGAAGGCATTATTTTTGCAGCTTTGATTCTATAAAAGATCTAGTTATTTAAATTTTCTTCTATTCACGTAAACTAACCATGTGCCTTCTGTAAGTATTGTTCCTGTAAGTAGATATTTATACAAATAATGCAAAAAAACCTCAGACTCCGAAGAGTATGTGTGTAGTCAGATGCCACAATGTTGCCCACTGCAGCTATTTTGAGCTGCTGATCAGGTAAAAGCTGCAATAAATTTCTATGTCACTCCTAGGAATGGCAGCCTGCAAACCACCAAAGGATGTGTGTAGTGATCAAAATACGGATGTGGGCCTGCTGGTGGCCCTGTGCTGTGATTTGGGCTCATTTATTTTTAGCCTGCTTATGAGCATAAGTTTTTTATTTTAGATGCAGCAGTTTATTGCAAATGAAAATTTAGGAGCTGATATTGCTCCTGCAGGTCCCACCTTCCTCCCTTTCAGGGTGTCCATTGGGGTCCTACCAGTAACCAGCTGACCTAACACCACATGACAGTCAAGTTGAGCCCAAGGTGGGGACCAGCTGGCCAAGGCTGCCACACCAGCCCAAAGGTGGCTTCTACGCACGGTTGCTTGTTAGATGGCAGTGAAAGGATGTAGTGGAGGACAGTGTCCCCTCACTGCCCCTGCTTGTGGCCGAGGGAAGGCATGGGCTATGGCTGCTGCAGTTTTCCTCTACATATCTTACCAGCAGCACCACAGAGCCTTGGGTGTTTGGAAAACGATTCCATCAGGAAGGAGTCAAACTATCCCGTGCTACAGAGGCTGTCTGGTTGGGATTTCTGTGGCTAAGACTGCTTTTGTGTTTCGAGTTTTGTTTGTCTATGTCTTTGATCAGTTTCCCTTGGGAAAATTTGGAGATATAAAACTCAGAAACTTTTCAGGTATTAATAATCACCAGCTTTCACTCTTATCAGCTTTTTCTTTTCAGTTATGTTCTTTGTCTTTCTCTGGTAGGTGTGTTGTCCTTCGTTAAAACACAGCATAAGGTCACATCTTAGCAGTCTTCTGTGCTTTAGTCCACAGTGGAGATTCCAGAGAGGCCCAGATTTATTTTTTACCTATACACTGACAGAGGATAGCTATCTGCATTACCTTTTGCACTCCCTAAGCTCTTAGCTTACTAGACAGTAAATGTGCTGGAAGTATTGCTACAGAGCTGATGATTTACTCTATATATTGCCCTACTATAACTTGAGTCTCTTTATTTTCATTTATGGTTTATTTATGTCGTTACAATAGATTCATAATTTAATGAGTACTTTTGCTGAAAAGTGCCTTTGATCACCAGGAAATATGCTGGAAGACAGTAACTGATCTGTTGTTCAGGGCATTTTTAGTTGGCTTCTCAATTTTTAAGAGCAGAATATTAAAAAAAAATTACTTTTTTCACCTTTAATGTGGTGTACACAAGAGGAAGTTGAAAGAATGGGTGATCTCTGGCTCCAGGCATTGGAACAAGAAAAAAGAGAGCTGGGCTGGGCTGAAGGTTTCCAGCGTGAACATGGGCTTCTCGCTTGAGATGATATGTCTCTCTTCCGTCTGTCATTTGTCTGTCCTGTGTTTGATTAAAGCCCTGATCCAGCCAAGACTTTTTTGTAAATATTTAGCTTATGCAGTCTGCTGTTGTTAAATAAAGTTAAGCATGTAGGTGTTCTTAATGACTGGGGGGATTGCACATAACTGGAATCCATATTCTCATTGCCTTTCCCAGTCTCCTCAGAAATTTTCCCAAATTTTGTGTGTCTGCCAGCAATTAGGAGTTCAGCCTTTGAACATCTGTGGGAATAAGGGAGTGAGCTCTGGAAACAGATGAGTTAGTATGTGCTTTACCATTTGCTATAGTACTTCCAAGTAAATTAAATACAGAAAATAATATGTAGTATTAAAGTTAATCTAATTGTTTTGGCTTTAAAATTCCATGTGAACTGCCACAAAGTGAAATCTTTCCTTCCCACTTCCCACTCCCATTTTCTTGCATTCAGGGAAGTAAGAATGAGTATGCTTATAGATATATAAATACCAATCACATACGGGAGTAATTGGTAGTTTATCCTCATGTTGTTTCCTTCTACCAGCCATTGTTATGGCTGTGCAACCAACTTAGTATGTAATTCCAGTTTAACACACTAAAAATTCATCACTAATTTTTCTTAAATGCTTTTCAAGACAGAAAATTGGTCATACCAGCATGGGGAGGTGAAGAAATTCTTGAAACCATTCCAAACTTTTGAGAGCTGAAAATGAAGGTCTAGCAAGTCTCATTCCTAGGAGTTGTGAGTTGTTTATGGAAATGAGATGAAAGTGATATACCAACATTTCTGTAGATACTTGTGCTTCCTGAGCCCTATATGCCTTCAATAGAGACTGAAAGCAGTGAAAGAGGGTAAAGAACTCACAAGAAAGACAGATACGGAGAATTTTTTTTTTCCTATTTCTGTTAATATTAGTGAGACTATAGTGTGATCCAGTAGACCTCACTTGGAAAATCCCAGTTCCCTCACCATTTTTATACGTTTTGACCTTGAATTCTCTCAGTGAAATACAGCATCTTAAAAAAAGTAGTAACATTTTGGCTGCTGTCTTGGTGGGATTATTATCTGATTTTGTTTTTGTTCCCAGTCAAATTTACTTACTGGAAATCTCAAACAAAACAGGATTGCTCTGCAGTCAGTTCAGGGACTGGCCATTTCCAGAAGATGGAAAAGTGCCCTCTCTCAAAGGCTGGAGTTGTATTTTTGTGCAGGAACAATTCTCTGGCTGGAGAAAATCCATCCTCCACGTTTCTCCCCTCATGGGGAGGGCCCCATCCAGCCCTCTTGGAGTCACTTCACAATGCCATCTACTGGAGTGTTACTTGCAATGCAGCAGCAGCCCATTACAAGTATACGGATGATGCTGAGCAATTACAGTTTGATTTCTTTTGCTTGGCCAACTGAGATCCTACAGTGGTAGTGTAGGACAGTAGACTAAGGAAAAACCTTTCCTCTTAGAGTATTGCCTCTTGGTGTTCTTGTCCTTTAAGATTCAAAAGGGCAAGATTCAAAACTAGCTTGTGATTTTACAGGATTGCCTCTATGGATCTCGTCTTCTTTAAAGGGCCTGATTAAAAGTCAGTGCAGAACAGGAATTAAGGAGGAAAATATTAGAATAAAAGAGTAAGCAAGCAGTCACAGTGGTAGAAAGGTGTTATTATAAGGAAAGACTCTGTTCCTTAAAATTAATTGGTGTTTGAGGGGAGTGAGTGGAATGACAGCAGATGTGTTGACCACACCACAGAGGTCTTTGCCAATGCTTGCTGTGGCCTAACATCTCTGCAGACTCCAGTCATGTGGTGTGAATGATCCCCCTTCCTTGGGGAGCACAGTGCACCCACTACTTTGGTTCGCTTCCACACACGCTCTTCATGTCCTGTCATTTTCCTCCCCCTGGATCGTTCTTTAGCAGCACTAACTCTGTGGTGCAATTCAGTTAATTTCAAGAGCAAATTAGTATATTTTTCAGTACTGTTTCACTGAAACTGCTGAACTCCTGCAGGAGAGCTCTGGGCAGCAGTGAGAGAGAAATAGCTCTTTATGGGCCCTTATCCTAGAAGGTGTGTGCTCCTTTCAGACTTCCCCTTATATTTCTACAGCTTCTCCCTCCAGCCATGGATGTGTTCTAATTCATCTCTCCCCCAACCATGTTTGCCGGGGTTTTTTATCTTGTGCTCTTGTTCATATTAATTTCTTTTCAAACTTAGGATGACCCTAGATCATCTCTGCTTGGATGTAACTCTTTTTCATCACTCATTCCATCCAAAACACTTGTTTTCCTCAGCTCTCATCCTCTGCTCACTGTTCCACTCTGTGGGTCTTCTCCCCTGTAACCATAATCTTAAAAGTAGGAGTGGATCACTAGGTATTCCTGAGCAATACAGTTGGTTTGTTAGACTGAAATGATTTCAGCACAGCGGGATCAGAGCAAGAGAGGCCCATGGGAAATATAGCCACAATTTGCATGTGGCCATGAGCCATTACAGTTATTTATTTTTCCCTCCTGACATCTGTGTGTTGTTTTAGTTGAGCCTCACTTACCCTTTTGGCAGGGTTTTTAAAAGAATGAGTTTTGCTGGTTTGTCTTTATGCACATTGTAGCTTTATCCACATCTGCTTACAAGTCCAGTTGATCACTAAGTATCTAAATATGAAGATACTTTAAGTCAAAACAAAAATCTGCGTCTACTTTGGAGTAAGCTATTATCATAGTTCCAGACATTGAGTTTGGTAGCAAGAGATTAAAAGATAGCCAGGAGCCAGATGCTGTCCTGCTCTCTGTGCATCTTTCCAGCCTCCCTTTGCTCCTGAGGCCAAAGTGCCCGTGCTTGTCCAGCAGCAGGTTGATGTGTGCGTGACACTGACATCAGGTGAAATGCAGTGAGAAACACAGTGGTGGTGTAATGTGAATCTGCCTGGGGTAAGCTGAGGGCCAAGGGAGGCTTGCATGGTACTTTGTAACACACACATACTTCCCGCTACATTCGTGGAGCAGTATTATGCTAAATTTTAAACTTAGTGGTATTACTTAGTATGGGTATAGTATCTTTATATCTCCATAATTATACTCTAATGATGTTTTTTCATTTATTCCAAAATGGAATTACAGTGATGACCATAGTGGCATGAATAGGGTTTTTATCCTATATCAGTAACTTCCTTCTTCCATCTTACTTCCTTACTTCATGCAGATAGAGTAACACAGGTAAAATGACAATTATAACATAAAGCTTCATACAGTTCTGAGAATTTCCCTTCCCCTCTAACTTGTCTGAGAAAAAAAAAAATTGAAAACATCTGATACACAACCTCTAGAATCTCCTTGTGTTTGATTCTAAAGATGAATGGATATAATTTTTTGGCAGAGTTACCAGTGTTAAAGAAATGTAAGCATGTTGGATTTGCTAGGAAAGCCTTTGTTTCTCTGGAGCATCAATAAACAATACTTAATTCCTTTGCGCAACTTATTGCAAAGCTTCCTGAGCTTTCTAATTCTTATCTAGACAAGCTTTGCTCTTCAGGTTTGTGAATTTCTTGCCCATAGCATTTATATTGTACTGAAGAAGCTGTATAAAGACCTGTTTGTACTTGAATCAAACAGTGCAGAGTCCATAAATGACTAACTAAAGCAGGGGCACTATTCCTCTCCTGCCTCTTTTTCTTTTTTTTAATTGCACAACTTCTCCCCATATTCTCTTGTTTCTCTTTTCCCTTTATATTGTCTTTCTTTTTTTCATCTTGTCTTCTTTATGTTCTATTTCTTTGGGTTTACAGTCTTTCTCACATATAATATACATTGATGTACTTTCTCAGACCCAATACGCCTTGATATACAAGGTCTGTACCTAATACACCTTGATTTACTCTAACCAGTTTGACAGGAAAAGCTCCATCATAAGAAGGTGGGCAAGCTGAACTGTTTTGTTCAGAGCTCATCATACATGTATGTGTATAAAACTGTTGAAAGCAGTTGAAAAATAGGGAAAAGCATATCAGTGTGTGGACATTTTGTTCAATGCTAGAAGTTAAATGGCTGTAGCTTGTGTTGTCTGAAAGAAGAAGACAGGGTATGTGTTCTAGGAAAAAGTGGAGAATGAAAGATGAATGAGAAGCAATAAGATGTGACACACAGTGTAGAAACTGTGGCAAAATATCAGTGTATTGAAACTGGGAAATAAAGGGGGGGGAATTGTCAATTGTTGTCCTTAAATGTAATTTAATATTTGTTATGGTATGGATATAATTTTTTACTATGCTCTTTTTGGTTCTAGTAATTCATCACATGCCAGTCACTTTATCTTGACCATATAACAGGCTGGACTCCATATTTTTGTTTATTTTGTTTATGTCAACTATAGCATTCAAGTTTTAAGAAATACGTTTTTTAATAATGTCTCCTTAGTGGTGTTTAAATTTAATACATAAATTAATATGATTCAAACCAGAATGTTTGGTTCACACTCACTTATCTCTTTTTTTTCCCAGTTTATTAATTGCTTTCTATTACCCAGTTTGTAAAATCAATAAACCTGTCCTTTCAAATGCATTTGTGTTCGCTGTCCATAACATAGCCTGCATCTGAACGCAGAACAGAAAATCCAAAAATAAATCTTAGGAAATTAATAAGAAGGAAGCAAAATTACCTGAACATTGACTCTCTAGCATGATGCTTCACTAGACAATTTCAGTTTCCAGTAAATCATAACTAGAGCTCAGCTTACACAAAATAGATATTCATATCCATGGTGCTGTTTATGTTATTCCATGTCAATGATCTGAAAATTTAAATTATTCATTTATTTTTTAAAAATTAATATCATGTGAATGTGCATGACCTAGAATTTAGCAACATCTTTCTGAAAGTGTCCATTTAATTTGTACTCCTAATTTGCTGTAATAGCAAAAAGAATAGCAAGTGCGGATTTCTCTATTTAAACAGGCAAATCAATCGGTGTTTTGACTAAGTTAGCTGGTTTTATTGTTATATGAAAATGGTAATTGGCTCAGCTCTCACTTTCTGTTACAGTTTCAGACATTTGACATTTTTGGCATTGGTGTGAATAGAGCTAGGGTTTTCAAGAGGGCAGCTGCCACTTGCAAAGCTCTGGTGCAGATTTAGGCAGAGTTTAGATTTTTTCCTTAGTTTATGCTTTTTCTTAAATTTATCCTCACCTTTGGAAGTACATAAGCTCCATGACAGTTAAGCTGCAGGCACCTTTCTGCCTTTTTGCTTAGACATAAAATAGTAGTTTTGCTATCTTGATGACAGTGTTTTGGAGGGATAGCAGGGGAGGAGGTCCTGAGTAATTCAGACTTGAAAGCTGTATCATTATATATTGTCTTAAATTTTTATATTTGTCTCAAAATATGCATTGACATAACACAGAAAATTTGATTTGTTAATTCTTTTTAGATGGAATTGATTAAAAACATAAGCACTGCTGAGCAGCCCTATTTATTCACTAGACATGTTCATTTCCTCAACTTCTCAAGGTAAGGCATTTTTTCAGACAAAAATCTTTTTCATTGATTTCTATTATTTGTAATACATAGAATGTTTTCCCTCTAACACAAACAATATAATGTTTGGGGTTTTTCCTTCTTTCTGGCACTGAAAGACACATTCAGAAGTTGGTTTTGTTTTGTTTTCCCTGCACTCAGTTTGCTGTAGAATAGTTATGTACAGTATGTTTGTGAAAAGCCTGGATGCTAATATATGCTTTTGCCTCTGAGACAGTCATAATTTACAATGTTTGCAGTTAACATGCAACATGGTAACTTGGGTCTTTAAACTGTGCACTTGTGTTTTGAAAGTGGAAGGACACTTTTTTTAATTCTTCATCTTTGTATAGCCAGGTACTAATATGAGATTGAAAACTGCACTGAGTTCATTAATTTTGTACCTGGAATGACTCTCCAGCAATTTAACCAACTTAATTTTGTTCTGACAAAATAGTCCCCATTCCACAGGCTACGGAAGTATTTATAAACCATGCAAACAGATTATGCTCTGTATCGTGGGAGTGCAGTTTCTTCTGGCAGCTATTTAAAAGTATGCAACAAGGCTCTAGAGACATTTATAGCACGGAATGTGAAGAAAATTGAATTTGGATGAACCTTCTGAGGAATCTTTGGAAGGACTTGAATGAGTGATGCCAGTTAGCATTTAGCCAGCACACAGAGGTTAAAGCTGACTGCAGATGGTTATTGCCCAGGCTGTAAATTTAATCTGGAAGTCATATTCAGGAACCGTGCCCTCTCTACCAGCAGGTTGGATTCCTTGCACTTAAATATAAAAAAAATTCTGTAGAAGTATGAACTTACTGCAGATCTTTGCAAGAGCTTGCTTAACTTCCCAGCATTTTGTTTACATGGTAATGTGAGTACATGGCCTCAGGCTTCGGTAGAGAGTGTAGTGAAAAATGATAAAATTGGGGGCTGGGGGAGGAGGGTGTTTAGCTTTGTTTTCTGAGAAAATAAAATATTTTAAGCAATTGGAAATTCACTTGATATAGAACATAACTATGGGCATGATTTTTTTACATGGAAACAAGAAGAGTTAAACAAAATTTTGGTATTCTGTATTCTCTCTTCTCCGTGAAAGTTTCGTTTCTGATGTATTATCTTTAAAGAATAAAAATCATTAGGACTTCACACCTTTGGTAAATGATCTCTTTTTTCTTCCAAACTGCATGATCAAACAAGCAGCCACACCTGAGGGTCAAAGGGATGTTTCTTGATTAGACTGATTTTTAAAAGATCATACTCAACGTTTGGTACTTCAGAAAAAAATGAACATTCTTACCTCTTGCTCCTCCCTGTAGATTCCATTTTCTATACATGCGGTATGCCACAGAGGTATCATATTTCCTCCATAGTATATACATCATGTATCTACAACGTATTTACATATTTCTTCCAATACAAATTTGTGAAAATACGTTAAAGTTATATAAGATGTACAGATTATTTGAAGTTTCCTTTTTGGCTGTTCTTTGCAAACCTGAAAAACTTCTGTTTTATTGAGAGCGTGCCTGGTTTAAGTAGTAGGTGTAGAGTAGTGAAAAGGCTGATGAGTCTTTTAAATTGGACAGCATTGAATTGCATCGGTATTACTTACTAATTTCTAATTACTAATTTCTTAGTGTTTGCTGATCAGTTAAACTTTTCTGGAAGTTGTAGTCTCTTGTTTCAAAATTTATTGGCAGTGTTATACCTAATGGTGAAGTACCATGTTGATTACTTTCTTGATTCCTTAGTTTTACTGTGCTTTTGTAAAGCTGATTTCATTAGAAAATGAAGTATCTAGTGTCAACTTAGCAGAAATTTCAAGATGTGATTTAAATGCACATTATAAATATTGCAGTACTCTGAGAGTGTTCTAGTTTTGCTTGATTTCTTTAAACTATTCATTTACAGACTGTCTCTAGTGGATAGCGGAACTCATATTGTTTGTGGAATACTGTTCTTTCTGTTTACCTCAGCTTTTCTGCCAGCTCAACCTAAAAGTTGTGCAAAACTCCCCAGACTAAAAGAATAGAGGTCAGAGTATTGATGTGGTGTTTCTGGATGACAGCTCAAGACCTTAGACAACAGCTTGCCATGAGCAGCCAGTGGGGAGCAGGGCAGATGCCCAGGGATGGGTAGGAGACAAGTTGGCTCCTCACTGCAGGCTTAGGGCAGCTCCAGATCTATGAAAAGCTTAAAGATCAGCTTGAAGATTGAAGAACCCTACTTTGGTGAACTCCATACTCCTTTCCAAGGGAAGGGATGAGGCTTTCTACCTGTCATTGCAGCAGAGCTGTTACTGGAATTTGTGAATTTTTGCAGGAGCAAGCTATTCTGGGCATTAGTCCAGGGTCCAAACTCACTTCTCTTGTTTAGCATTTTATACCTTTGAAGCCAAGCTTTTCTTCAGAGAAAGAGATAAGAAACACTTTATTCTTCTTCTGCCTGTGGATATTGAGCTGGCAGACAGGTAGGATTTAGAAGACATGTTACCTTGCTACTCTCTTGGTAGGTCACATTTGGAACAAAAGAAGTCTCTTCCACTTGCCTTGCACCTCTGCTTGAGTGTTTTCAAGATCTGTTGGGATTGCATTAAGCCATTTAAAACATATCACCAAGGTACTAGAGAAGCAGAGAAATGTAATCAGAGTAATGAAAAATTGAAGTCTGCTTTGGTTTTGCTTAGAATAGAGATATGGAATAATTTAGAGTGGACAATATCTTTAAGGTGACCAAGTCCAGGTGTTAACCCAGAACTGCCAAGTGTGCCACTAAACCATGGCCCTGAGTACCACATCTACACATCTTTTAAATACCTCCAGGGAGGCGGGCTCAACCACTTCCCTGGGCAGCCTGTTGCAATGCCTGATAACCCTTTCTGTAAAGAAATTTTTCCTAATATCCAATCTAAACCTCCACTGGCCCAACTTGAAGTTGTTTCCTCTTTCCTGGTTATTTTTTACTTAGGAGGAAAGGCCAACCCCCACCTGGCTACAAAGCTCATTTCAGATAGTTGCAGAGAGCAATAAGGTCTTCTCTGAGCCTCCTTTTCTCCAAATTAGACAACCGCAGCTCCCTCAGCCTTTTCTCATATGACATATTCTCTAGACCCTTCACCAGCTCCATTGCCCTTTTCTGGACTCAGTCCAGCACCTCAGTGCCTTTCTTGTAGGGAGGGGACCCGAAACTGAACTGAGGTGTGGCCTCCCCTGTGCTGAGGGCAAGATCACTGCCCTCGTCCTGCTGGCCACTATTGCTGATACAGGCCAAGATGCCATTGGCCTTCTTGGCCACCTGGGCATGCTGCTGGCTCGTGTTCTGAAACTGTCAATCAGCATCCCCAGCACTATCAAATGGTGCATCTGTCTAAGCCGTGAGTAGCCGGTTTCTCCAGGAGAGTGTGGTTGGAAACAGTATCAAAGGCTTTACTAAAGTCCAGGCAGACAATATCCACAGCCTTGCCTTTATCCACTAAGCAGGTCACCTGGCTGTAGGAGCGGGTAAGGTTGGCTAAGCAGGACATGCCTTTCATAAACCCATGCTGGCTAGGCCTGATCCTGTGGTTGTCCTGCATGTGCTGTCTGATGGCACTCAAGATCATCTGCTCCGTAACCTTCCCTGGCTCCGACATCAGATAGGCTGACAGTTCCCTGGAATCTCCCTCCACCCCTTCTTGTAGTTGGGCATCACATTTGCTAACTTCCAGTCTACAGGGACCTTTCCACTTATCCAGTGCAGTTGGTAAGTGATAGAAAGTGGCTCAGTGAGAACTTCTGCCAGCTCCCTCAGTACCCTTGGGTGGTTTCCATCTGGCCCAATAGACTTGTGTATATCTAACTGGCGTAGCTGCTCACTGACCATTTCCCCTTCGATTCTGGGGGCTTCATTCTGTTCCCTGTCTTCTGGCTCAAGAGGCAGAGTACTCCAAGAACAAACTGGTCTTTTTATTAAAGGCTGAGTTAAGGAAGGCATTAAGTACCTCAGTCTTTTCTTCATCCTCGCTGGTGCTTCTCAGCTTCCCAAAGAGTAGTAAGAAAAATAAACTTACTGATGGGAATAGCAGCAATGGCAGATCACTTGAATTTTCCCCCTTTGTTCCCTGTACCCGCTTATAAACCTGTCAGCACTTAAAGCTCTCTGATTATTCAGAAAAGCATCATACCATTCACTTATGATTGTTTCCAACTAGGGAAAAAAAAAAAAAAGGTTACATCTTCTTTCCAGAATAAATCTCTAGTGGAAGTGAGTGGTGATTTTAAGCACATGCATGTTTCAAAAGCACCATTAGTTTTGCTGACCAAAGTTCTAAAATCTTGAAAATCTTATCCTGACCTGAAATGCTTGCCAGGGCCGTTTTCCTCTAATTTTTGAGCAGTGTTTTAAGAGTGCCTATTGGCTGAGCTGAGTAAATGAATCCTCACTTACTCTCCTACATCTTTATCTTTTGGTTCAGTGCTATCTTTTCTCAATCCAAAGTAGTGCAA
The DNA here is from genome assembly GCF_003031625.1 of Empidonax traillii. Lineage (NCBI taxonomy): Eukaryota > Metazoa > Chordata > Aves > Passeriformes > Tyrannidae > Empidonax > Empidonax traillii. Next base: position 348,780 of record NW_020955400.1, on the reverse strand, counting down.
AGAGGCAGGCAGACAAATCTTAAAAGGACACATTAAAGCAAATCTAATGTGAATTTTTACAGGCATAAATCTAATTATTTTAACTTCAAACAGAAGATGAAAAACTTTCTTGTGTTTCTTTGATGTTAGTGAATTTCTACATAGCACTTGTCACGGAAAAAGCTTTTATTCCGAGTGTTTTACAGTTTCTGTTCCTGGTTTCTTCAGCACCTGCAGCATTTAGTGCTAGTTTTAGGAGAAAGCCCAGTGCTTCTGGAGACTGGCTAGTCCATCCAGTCCGTTTCAGGACTGTTTCTTTTGTGGAAGGCGATGCTGTTTATCTTTTTGTCTCTTTCTGAATTGAAGTTTATGTACTAATGTTGCTGGGAAAAACATCCAAAATGTTGACAGAAGCATATATTGAAGAATGTATCTGAGCTGGTAAAGATTTATATGTTGATATATTTGCTGGCATTCCAGGTGTTATTGGTAGATCCAGGCAGCACAGAGTTGGAGTGCAGAAGCTGTGAAGAAGTGGAATAACCTACAGAGAGATAAAAAGCTATTTCAGAATAGCTGCAGTTCACTGTTCTTTATTTTAAGTGGCATTTGTCATCTAGTTATTTAGCCTGAGAAAAAAAATGATCAGGAAGAAACTTCCGGTTTGTGGAAAAGCTCCACTTGACCTCTCAGTAATCTTCTGCAGAATTAAGTTACTCTAAGAGTCATTGGGCAGCAAGTCAAGATGCTTGGTGTGTGATCCAAGTGTCACAGATTTCAGAGAAGCAGAAACAACATTTGCAGGAAGGCAGAGGTGGCAAGGCTGTGGTTTTGGGTCAGGATGAGTCAGGGATATGAAGAATTGTGCAACTCCCATTCTGATCACAGGAAGGCACCATGCCTCCCTCTGACAGTGAACTTTTATCTTCCAAACATGCACTTACAGACCCCAGTTCAGGCAGATCAGGAAGCTTGGCCATTCCCTCCTGTCTCAGGGTAAGTGAACATTGCAGGGGAATGTGTAAAAACTTAATGACATGCCTCTCTCAGTAACTGGTAAGTGACTTTTGCTTGTTTAAAAGCTGGCTGATCAGGTCAGGGTAAAGTCACAGGAGGGAGAAGCATTAAAAAGACCACCCAGAGAGTGAAACAGGCTTTTTTATTTTTCACTGGAGCTGTCAATTCTTTAGTTTCATCAGTAGTTATAGACCACTGGGGAATTAGCTCCTTTAAAATTTCGTGTGATGTGGTAAGGAGATGCAGATATAAAGCACAGACTCAATTTAATCTTCCATTTTAATTAGCCCTATGATTCAGTTCAGTGTATCTCATTTGTTCTAATCTGGGATGAATTATCACCTAGCATTACTGTGTCAGGAGCCACCCTTTCAGCTACAGTTTAATATCTGTGGTGTGTATTTAGCGTACATGTGCATGTACTGAGAGGAGGAGACAACACTTCACTTTTAGCAAAGTTTTTGAAGTAGTCATACAGCAGTTCCAGCTGCTCTTTCTGTCCCACTCCCCTCCCCAGTTCTTAAATAATATCTGAACCTGTTGGCCAGTTTCAAACCAAATTGAGAAGGCCTGTAGAAGACTCTGAGACAACCACCCTGCTGCAGGTACTTCTGCTGAAGGGAAAGCCATGCAAAACAGAGCTCCTGGACCTTCTGCTTAACCACAGCCAGCAATCACCCTCCCTCTGCCCTTCTTGGATTCCAGCCCCAGCTCTTCTGTGTCCTTCTTGCTCAGTGCAAGAGGTATGGACAACTTTTGGGAAGGAGGGAAAGATCTACTGCATCTTCTACTTGGGAAGGGACTTGCCTTTAGTCCCTGGAATCAACAAAAGGAATATTTCCAGTTTTCTGTTTTTCATTAGCAGAGTTAATGTGTAAAGTTCTTGTTTGTCTTGAAAAACCTTTCTTTTTTGGTAGCCTGTATCAGCATTACTGATTTTTTTTTTATTACTTTTTTACAGAGACACAATGGCCAACACTAACTAATAAAAATGAATAAACTGAGCTGCTGTGGCAGCAGACAGTGTCATATGTAGCAGTGCTGGTCAGTGTGGCCATTTTCCTTCAACTCTGACCTGAATTCTGACTTACAGGTAGCAATAAATTACATGCTATGGGAAGGCACAGATGGACAAAGACAAGTTCACTCTGAATAAGCCCAAATCTAAACTTAGTTTCTGAACGTTTTCGGGGTTTTTTTGTTATTCATCTTTTCTGTGGTTTTTTCCATGCAGAAGCAGCTCTAAAAATTGTATTTTGACATTACATCGTCCCTTGTCCTTGTAAAATATGTCCATAGCTAACAAATGAAAAGGAGGTAAATCTTGATGAATTAACTTTGCCGTGTGAATAAGCTGCAAGTTTGAAAGCCTAAGGACACTCCATGCTGGCGGCATACTCTTTGGAAGCCTTGCATGTGAGCTTGTTAATTGTTTTTAAGGGTTGGATGATACATTTACAATATTTTTTTTGCAAATAAACGTCTTGTTTTGCCATGACTTAACCTATGTACATGTCTTTGGTCCATTGATTTGGAAATAGAATTTCTACTCTTTTTATAGGCTGATTAGATGTCAGTAAAACCAGAGTGATTCTGTGATGGTGTTTTCATTGTCTTAAGAAAATGTCATGGGATATTTGTCGAACACCCAGATTTTTTAATAACCTGAGGATTTTTGTTTCTTACTTTCTCTGGAACAAGTAATCCACCCCACACAGAGTGTAGATGTTTATACAGAACATGCCTATTATGTGTGTTAACCATGCTCCACTAGCATTTGAAAATAGCGTGTTGGGCAAATGCATGGAGCTGGCATAAGAAGATGCTAAATGTCCATGACCCTTTGAATGCAAGATCGGGTATACTTTGTATAAAGAGCAGTAGTTCAGTCAGCTCCATTTCTGATTCTATACAGCTCAGCTGAGGGAGGGATTGGGCCCTTTGAGTGCATCCTTAAATCAACATCTTGAAACAATGATTGCAGCCTAAGATTATCTACTAAAGTAGTTTCATGATGTGGTTTTGTTCTTCTTTAAAAAGAAACCCCATACATACATAGGGAAATGTCATTAAAAACATGGTTAACAAAAAAAAAAAATTTACCCTCTGGGTAAGCTCTTAATAGTAGGGAAAAGTCAGCAAAACTCGTGCATGGCCTTAACACTGTGTCTTTATGTGTGTTCATTATAAACTATACTTTTTGCTAACACTTCATGAAACACTTTCTACCATCATGTGAGGTCTGCCTTGTAAAGTACACATTTAATGAATGGCCACATGGTGCTGTAATCCCTACTACATCTTTTTTTTACTTTTTTATACTACACTTTTTTAATGATGTGAGTGTGTAATGATGCTTTTCAACTGTGACTTGATGGAAGGCTAAGCACAAATCTAATGTGCAGTTTGACTTTTGTATGGTCTAATTTTTGGGGGCTTTATTTTTTTAAAAAGCATTGCTTCATGGTGAGTTTTTCCACAGATTTTAAGATTATTTGATTTAAAATTTGTTTCCCTAGATTTTCTGTGTTCTTTGCGTAATGGACTTTTTATCTTTCATTCAGCTGGTAATATGATATTCTCAGAATGGAGGTGGTTGTTTGAAATGTAGTTATGGAAGGTGGGATCAGGAATAACACCTCAGTTATGCTTTTTTCTCTTACTGTTGTTTGGCTTCCGTGATCATGTTCACACTGTAGATTACCAATCTGGGAGTAACTTAATTTAAGAAAGATAATGATTACTCCAGAGGGGTCCAAAAGAGAATAAAGAGAATGATCAGAGATATAAAAAAATTTCCCTAAAAGGACAGGAAAAAAAAAATAGAGAAGACTGGGAAAAAGAGGGCTGTGATAACACTTCTGACTTTTTTATTAAGAAGGTTCTGCAGAGATAAAGGGTTCTTCATCAGTAACAGTAACAAAATGGTGTCTTGAATTTCATCACAGAATTCTAGATCAGACATTAGGAAAAGGTTTGAACAACCAGGACAGCAAAGGAACAGAATAGATTGTGCTTGAGGATTTTGCTAGTGGCAGTTACATAGCTTTAGGCAAAAAGATGGACTGTGACAATCCCAAGTCATTTTGAGTCTTTCTTACCCTTGTGTAATGCAAGATACAGACTCATTAGTTTTGAACCTAAAGCATTCATCTTTTAGGTAGAAAATTTAAATGTTGATTCAAAATCACCAGTAATGGAGAATGTGCTGCTCTTGGTCGTCTTCCAATACTGAATTTTTCTATCAGATTGCAAATTGTGAGTTATTCTTCCTCTTTATTTTTCTGAGAAGTCCAATTGACTCATTTTCCTTGGATCTCAGAGTACATTTGTCCACTATCTAAAGACTCGGCAAATTTTTCCCATGTAAGCTTTGATGTGTAATTTCTTACGCATTGTCATGCAGTCAAGTCTCAGTCCTCTCTATATTTTTTCCTTCTAATTATTTTTTTTCATCATGTTGCATTGAACTTTGTTAATGCTTTGCTGAAAACGGACTCTGTGCATGGTCACATCAGTGCTGTGCCAGGTCTTTGCTCCTCTCTTCTCCTGCTTCTCAAAGAATGGGAAACTAGGATTATTCTGGCCTGTACGGTCTCACACAATGCTGATAATATGTGAAAGCAAGCATGTTCTTGCCAGAACTGCTCCTTCACTATGAGTATCCTCTGCTTCCTTGGGTTTCATTTGCCGTACTACAGTGAAAAATGTTTGCTTATGTCTTTCTAACCTGTGGCTCAAGTGGCTCTTTACCAGCAAATCACTCCCTTCTTTATTCTCTCATTTTGCAGCTTTGTTTTCTGAAAATAGTACCAGTTTGCACTTATCTTCTGAATCACAGATTATCAAGTTAAACTGTGTAGATTCAAAGCCTCAAGCAAGACGGTATCCACAGCTCCCTCTTTGATGGTGATTATTTAGAATTTCACATCTGGAACAGGGCAGGCATGTTTTAAGTTTCAGTTACATTGATTTTTATGTTCTGTAGATTGTATACACAATATATACTGCCAAGTTACAGTAATTTATTTTTTATTATATCAAATGTATTTCAGTTTCTATATGGACATTCCTAGCATTATGCAGAGTTACTCTCTGCAACAGCCATTTCCACAGGACAGCTGGAATCACCCATAATTCTCTTGATAAATGTATTCATACAAGAAGCTGAATATGCAGTGCTGAACACATTGCAACATCTTTTGCATAATAACCTTCCTAAGAAGTCGAGCCCCAGGATTTCATGTGAGCATAACTATCTCAGCCAAATCTGTGGTCTCATCCAATTTTGAAGATGTATCTTTTCTACACATCACGTTTGTTGATTTAATACTTTCCAAAGAACCGTATCAGCTGTTCTACTATTTGTGGGAAATTTATTGTAATACTTTGTAATTAACTTTTCTATTACTCTATATAATGTGCATTATTTACATCTCTGAATTATAGTGAAACATTAATCAGAGGTTCAGAGAGATCCTGAGCCAAACCTTTGAACAAAGTCCTAAATACAGAGTATCTGGAATTAAGTGTTTTTAATTAATGCAGAGTTTAGCTGCTGTTAGTGTTTTGTGGAGAGTTAGTGTTTTCTGTCTTACTTGTTTCCAGCTGTAACTTTGCATTATATAAATGAAAGCACGATTATTATTTCCTTTACTTGATTTGGAGATACTATACAGACCTAGGCACAATTTGTATCCGTGTTAGTGCTATTCATTGTGAATTCATATAGTAAACTACTTTGATATCCTCAGGAGAATGAAAAGCATGGGAAAAAAAAAAACCTCATTGTTTAGCATGCATGAATGACTGACAGAAATACAGCCTAAAATGTTCTGGGAGATTTACAGGATAGTAAAATATAGAAATACAAGGCTTTATAGTGTTATCTTTTAGCCATTTGCTGATCTGAAACAGCTTACTAAACAATTCCCAGAGGACTCAGTTGTGATTTTGCAATGACATGACCCAGATACATCATTTCAGAAGCTGAAATTTCTGTTGAAATCACAGCTCCAGAAAGGGTAATTAATGAGGAGTGCTGCCAGTGTGCACTATTTTACTGTTAACCTGGAACCACTGGGCATCTTGTATCCCCACACACATGTCCCATTGAAGACCAGGCCAGCCAAAGATGCAGTTTTGAAATGAAAATATTTATCTCATAAAATCATAGATTTGTTAAGGTTGAAAAAGATCTGTGAGATCATCAAGTCCAACTGTTAACCTAGACTACCAAGTCCACCACTAAACCATGTCCCCAGGTGCTGCATCCACATGTTTTTTGAACACTTCAGGGATGCTGATTACATCACTTCTTGGCTTTGTTTGTTTTGTGTCTAGGATAAACCAGAGAACAGTAATAAAAGAGTAAACTAACATAACTTTCTAACTGAAGTCTGCTCTACCTTGTACCAGTTCAACTACCAGCACTATTACAACTGAAAAAACTAGGTAATATAGGTGCATCAGCATAGAAATGCCCTATATCAACTCACTTTCCTTTTTTCTCTCCTAATTCTAAAGAGAAGGTTGAAGTCATGACCAAAGCATAGGGTGAAGGCTAGGAGAGAGGCACTACAGACTAAAACAGGAAGATAAACTCCTTGATTATGGAGGCTGGCAATATCATGTAGTCCCAAGCAGTCAGTACCTCAGCTCACTCCTCTTTGCAGCCCATCCTTGAGGAAGGTCACTGGACCATCCCAGAGGTGCCTGGTGCCTTGTGTGCAGAGAAGGATTCCTTTGACACAACTTCATGCTAGTGCAAGACATTATGGAAACTATTCATTTCAAAATACCTTTTCCAGAAGATAAATTTCAAAGTAACCACATCTTATTTAAGCCCTAAAACCATGAAAGTTTTATGTTGGTGCTTTTACAGGACCTCTCCATGAAGCTGTGTGCCAGAGCAGGTAATGGAACTGTAACATAATTGATAAGTAAATTGCTGGGCAATTGTGCTCTTGGCATATGATTCTCAGTTGTATGACACTAAAAGGAAATTGTGCTTCCTTTATAAGAAGGACACAATATACCTGTCCCTATTAATGTTAGGTGGCTGTCAGTTCTTGTTTGCTTCCGTTGTATTGAATTTCTAGCAACCAATCCATTTGTTTAACAGGAGACATACATTAAGAGAGTAAAAGGAAGACAAGGTTTTTACAGAGAATAGATAGGCAGTCATCTTTTCCTTGAGGAGTTGTACTTTGCCTGCAGGGTTGAGGAAACCTGCTTCTGCTTGTGCATAGAGTTTTGTGCTAAATGGAAAGGCAGCAGCCTCCTGAAGTGAAATGAAAAATAATAGAAGCTAAGAAATCCTCCATTTTAAAGCCAAGCAAATCACTTTGGTTGATTTTTTTTTTCCCCCCTAACTCATAAGGGGTTTGCAAATGGTTTTGACATGTAATAAAATTGGAATTTATCTCAGATGTTTTTCTAAGGGGCAAGCTTGCAACATCTGGCATACTTCCTAAGCTTTTTTTTTTTTTTAATTTGCTTCTATTAAAAAAGACATAGGGGAATGTATTGTTAATGAACGTCACAATCATTGATTGAAGGCTGAAAATATTTTAAGTTTGTTGATGAGGACTCCAAAAATACGCCTTTCACAACAGAGCAGTTAAAACTAATGGGATTTAATAGTATATATGAAATAAATCAGGAGAAGAAGTTAAGTACAGGAAGAGCACTGCAGAGGATTGGTGTGTACATTTGCAGTGCTCTGCTGGAGTGGGGCTGTCTTGGCCTGCTCTCCCAGTTGCAGCAATGTGCTGCTGGGTTTGAGAAGGATCAGGTAACTTCATCATGCAGGATCCAATCATGATCCCAGTCAGAGAAGGTAAGTCTGCTCAAGCCTAGAAAATATGATTCTGCCCCATTTTAAATCCTTCACAATAGGCGTTTGAGTATAAATAAGGTGACATGATGTATAATTAGAGCTCAAATGTATTTTTTCGTAAGAGTGCTTTCAGGTGGGTGTTGTTAATTTGAAAAGTTTCACTCTGGAGAGCTAAGTAATATTTAATATGTTGTGATTGATAAGTATCTAAAAATATGCAGAACATACTTGAACAAGTGGAGCATTGATTTGCCCTTTTCTCTAAATAGCTTAAGGTAATTGATTTTTTTTAATGGGTAGGATTTTTTATGCTATGTGACTGCTGTTTAGCTTCCATAAAAGACTCTCAGTACAGTCCATAGAAACAAATGGTTGGAATCTAAAGTATTATAAACTATGTTTTAAAAAAATGCACATTTGAATAAGAGCCAGAACAGACTTAATTTTCCTAAAAATTCCTTTCTCGTTGCCTGGTGGAGCAACTGCAGCTGGGTGTATAGCAGGCTGGTTATATTGTGCAAAAAATCAGAAATTCAAGCTGTCTCATGTTTTGGGGGCAGGGGGCACACACAGTCTCCATTTCAGAAATGGAAGTTCCTTTGTAGCATTTGTGAAAGGGTGACTTCCCATCTCAGCTGTCCTCTTGGGATGGACGAGCTTGTATGAACCTCTTTTCTCAGAGCTGTTGGTACTGAATTTACAGTCCTTGTCTTCAGAGACATGACCTTACCAGCAAAAGGATGGGCTCTGGGACTTTGGTGGATTGGTTATGCAATGTCATCCCTCCTTTTACTTCAGAAAAGACAATATGTGTTGAAAATTTCTATCTAGACAACTAATAGCTGTCTGGTTTTAATTGTTCATTCTTCTGATGAACATTTAGTCTTAACATTCTCCACAAAACCCAGGGCAGGACATCTTTGCTCTCTTGCTTCTCTGAATCTTCTAATCTTTTTGTCTCTATCTTCAGACAACTTGCTGCTGTCATCACTTCTTACTGTCTCCATTGCTTCCCCTTTTCTTTGCTCTTCTCCACTCCATTCTGTCTTTAGATTATTACTGATCTGCATCAAACAGCAGGAAGATAATGTGTTCAGTAATTTAGATGCAATCTATTCTTGCCAGCAATTTCACTTGAAAAGTTTAGGTTTCAAAGCTACCAGCAATGACATTCACCAAAAGCTTTCCATTTGAATAAATTTTGTCAAAGCTTTATGCCCTCATTGTCCTGTGGTATTTGCAGGAATGCCTTTTTTTTTTTTTTTTCTGTAGGTTTTATTTCTGTATAAAAACAGAAAGCAGCAAAGATAAGCTCAGAGAAGAATTCAGGATACGAAATTCATGACACTTTACTTGCACACCCATGTCCAAACTGGGCTATGCAGTAATGAGGAAGCAAGGAGTATCTGCCTTTTTAATTGAATTGTTTCAAAGTTTTATGCTGTCTATTCAATTTAAAATTATGGCAGTGATCCTGCAACATTGAGGTCAATGTTGCACTGATATGCATAGTTATTCATGAGACAAGCCTTTGCAGACTGTATTTAGAGGCCTGGGGAATCATGCAGAATCAAAATCAAGCTGAAATTCTATGAGATTTTTCTATTGTCTTTTACTAGAATTCATAATTTTAAACAATTTTGCTTCCTCTTTAATATTTATGAGAAACCCTTTTATTACATTAATTCAATTATTCATCGACTCAAAAGATGAGCTTTTTTTAATCTAAAGGGTGTCTTCAATTTTGTCTCTTCTAATCTAATATTCTACATTTTAGAAGAAAATATTTAAATTGTGACTCAGAAAATCATCAGAATAGAATTTAACTACTTCAATATGGCTATGTCCTCTAGCTCCCAAAAATAAAGCATATGCTAGCGCTTAAGTATAAGTTGTTCACTTAATTGGGGAATCAGGAGTGAGAATCATAATCCACTTTGTTAGATCAGGCAAATTCCGAGTTGAATTTATCGTATGAACTTCTCAATTCAGGAAGGTTTTGTTTTATTTTATTCTTTAACTCACAGTGTTTGTAGTCCGTAAGTCTTTTCCATGAATGTCCATTTTTCAATTTTGATCACAGAACAGTGTAAGCAATTTCCCTTTTATTCCTTCCAATTAGACCTACTCTCCTGATGCTGTGTATTGATGCAAACTATGCAGTCAATTTTCTAACACTCTGAAAATACAGTATAATCACAAACCTTCTTAAGCTCCCTATTTCTCCTTTCCTCTTTTTGTATCCCACCTATTGAACTGAAGATGTTTGTCATTAAGTACCAAGAGGAGGCGTGCAAGAGGGTAAAGTCGAGGTGATGAGTTGCTCTGTCTTCTCATATCTAAAGTGCAGGTACCTATGGTGCATTTTGTTTTTTGTGCAAGGCTGGTCACAGCTGGTTTTGTCCTTTCCTTTTCCTTGGACTTGCATGTGCTGGAAACTAATGCTTACTTTCTTTTTTGAGGCAGGAATTTTCATAGTATCATTTTGAAAAAAAAAAAAAAGATATTCGTGAAGTACAGTACAGGGATAAGGTTTTGCGTAACCATGAAATAATCTCAAATATAGCTGGTGGTGCAGGATGGGGGTGAGGGAATGAAGGTCTGCACTAGTTCCAGCAATATAAAGGTGGAAATACCATGCATATCTGTCAGTTCATCCAGAGGAAGCCTTTGGAAAAAAGTTTGCATGTTGCAAAATCCTTTGCACGTTATGACACTTACTGTACAGGTGAAGGTGATCCAAGGCTGCCTTATGGCAGTTAGTGTTTGGTGGTGCCTGCTCTGACATGACTTCCCAGATAGAAAATGTGTTGAGATGAAGAAATGCTCATTCTCTGATTCATCTGCAGAATTTTTTCTTCATCTGAAAACAGCAAGGAGAGAATTCAAGAAGCAAAACTGTTGATACAGTAGGAAAAAAAGTCTTAAACCACAATGTTTGTAGTACACGTATAGCTTAAAGTGATACCATATTTACTGTTCATCCTAAAGAGATCTTACATGCATTCACAAAGTTTTGATAACTAATTAGTTGTAAGAGTGTCAGTTTCACTCCTAACCTTTTAAAATCTCTGAATTTCTGCAGAAGTAATTTGAAAGGATTCAGGTGAGAGATAATAGATAAGTGCTTGTGCAGAACCTTCTGATGAGATTCACCCATTTTTCTTCCCACCAGGTTTGGAGGAGACCAGCCGGTGTACATCAATATTATTAGAGATCCTGTCAATCGATTTCTATCCAATTATTTTTTTCGACGATTTGGAGACTGGAGAGGAGAACAGAATCACATGATTCGTACCCCCAGTATGAGGCAGGAGGAAAGATATCTGGTATGTTGAAATAAAAGGCTTCAATTACCAATTTCCCAGCATTGTTATATAATACTGATGTTCAAACTGGATGCTTGAAAAGTGGGAAAATGAGGCATCTTCTGTCTTGCATTTTTTCCTCTGTCATTGTCTTGTCTGGTCCTTAGTTTGCTCAACTTTACTCCACAGAGTGTTGCTGATGAATAGTTTGATCTTGTATAAGCTGACAGCACGTCCCAGATTGCCACTATTGAATTATGATACTTTCACAGAGTTGGATTTGCAGTGTACTGTAATATAATAATTCTGCCTATATTTGTCACTGAAAATATTTAGATAGACTTTTAGGTTGAAACTATGTCTGTAAGTGTGCAGCCTCAGAGGAAAATTGTGAAACAGAGCAATTTACTGTGCCCAAGCCCCTAATGTTTGTGCTGCTAAGTTGTTTGTACTATTCTTTATACTAGGGCTCTAATCTCAGTTCTTGGTTTGGTTTTGTTGCCTTTTTTTGATTAAGATGATGGCAATAATGCCAGATAAGCTATTTATAATAAGTTTTAATTTTGTGCAACTGCTGAACTGTCGTAACACCTGTCGGCCTTTGTTGTAGAGCAAGGTCCCATGGCAGTAGGTGTTCAATGAATGCTCAGTAAGAAACACAGGGGCGAGGGGGATGGTTGGTCTGTTTGACATTAATCTTTTTGCATGCACACAGATACCTCCCTGAAAAGGTAAAATGGTGGAATTAGTTCTTACTCTCTCTGTAATCTAGTTTGATTGGTGTCGTTGCGACGGTCAACAAAAAACAAACAGACAGACAAGCAGGCAGCAGGCATAGACTAAATTATGCAAAAGGACAGATTTATTGCTTTTTCTCACACTCCCTTTTATATCATCTTTGGCCTGCTGTGGCGTATTCTCACTGGTCCGAATCTGCCAGCACGGCATCTAAAAACACACTGATAGGGTGGCCTTCGTCAACAAGGATGTGGTAATACCATTTCCGTGTCAACACACACTCCATCACTTTCACTTCCTCCCAGTTGTCCATTCCGCCTTCCTACCCACATATCTGCTCCCTCAAGGATACACCCTCAGCTCGTCAAGGTCAATGTGCTCCTCTAAGGCCAGGGATTCCACAGACCCGCTGCAGACCCCGACAGATTGGACTCAGCCTTCAGACGCACTTGAACCTGCAGAGGGTTCAGTAAAGACGGTGGTGACAGGACAGCTTGATGTTCTGCCATGAGGTGTTGCAGGTCAGATGTAACATCACAATAGGAGAGGTCTGTGGCTTTTGGAGAACAAAGAGAGGATGTTTTGAAGATGTTTTAGAGGGGCAATAGAGTACAATATGTGGATGAGCCACAGAGAACGAAGCTCTGAACGTACCACACAACATGTTTCAATCCTAGCTGAGGTCAGATGGATCCAAGGAGGGCTAGGTTTTTTTCTGTGTTATGGACTTATTGGTTTGTTTTTTGTACGTTATTATTGTTGTCTGCTGTTGTAGACAAACTTATAAATTATGAATAATTGAAGGGGGAGGTATTGGCGTAACTGTGCACAGCCTTAAATTTAATGACATCTGCTATACATTAATCATTTCAGTAATGTTGCAATGGGTTTTTCCTGTGCCTGGGGATCCCAAAGAGGTTCCTGTGTTAACTGAGCAGGTCATGACCTCCTGGTGTGCAGAGTTGGAAGGCTTTGCATGCTGTATGTGCTTGGACTTCTGCTTGCTCACCTGTGAATGGGACAAGGGGGAGAAATTAATGTGGTTTTATAGTATAACTCTTATCTTTTTATCACTGTCATGTTTTCTCTTCTGAAAATGTTAAGAGTGGTACAGTCTGTACTTAACTCTGAATGCCTTTACTTCTCATTTGAAGTGCAGTGATTGGCACCTCTTATGACTGAGTCTTTAAAAGCTGGTGTTAATTCAATACTGCCTGTGCAGTTTAAGATGTGATATGTACAGCCAGTGAAATTTTGCTTCAAGCAGAACTGAAATGAATAGATAGAGTTCCTGTTTGTTGGTCACCTTGCATTTTCTTTTGCTTTGGTATGTTATTTAAGAAATTAATTATTAATATACACATACACATATGTATGCACATACAGATCAGTACAAAAGCTGTAATGAAAAAGAAATAAAAAGTGGCTGTCTGAGGTCAGTAGTCATTTTGTTCAAAAGATAGTTTGTTGGTCTGAGGTGCCATCAGCATCCTTAACAAAACCTATTTTGCATTTTCTTTTTTATCTTCTCTGTTGGTAATTCAGTGTTAGAATCCTGGAAAGGTTTTTGGAATCTGTCCTCCATCTCCTCTTGGCAGACTTTGGCAGTCACTTGCACTGCTCAAAGAGAGCAGTTACTCCTGTCACAGTAACATATAGTGCACTTGCCAGTGAAATTCATTTTAAGGAAAGCCACTCATTCTGAATGTTCAGCATTTTTAAGACTTACATTATCCAACCACATCATATATTGCATGACTGCATTTTATTCTTTTCCTCAGTGGTGTGAGGAAATCTGCTGGCATATATTTTAAAATTCAAGTATTGGATTTTTTGGAATCATAACTTCAGAAATCTGAAAAATCAATTGCCTGATCTAGCTGTGAAGAAAGTAAGCAGCTGGTTTTACCTCTGAGCATGAGCCCATAGAACACTTCAGCACAGGCCCAGACTAATTGCAATTCTTCCCTAATATTTTTTTAGTTTCAAAACTCACCATAAAGCATTACTTTTTTTCGGGGGACTATTCAAAGATAAGCTTAGATTTAGCATATTATGTAGTTTCAACTGATCATAACATTAAACCCAAGTTGTTTGGGATGAGTTGTTCCTGACCATGAGCAGATACGTGAAAGTAGGGGGAGGAGATGAGCTTTTTACTTTTCTTCTTCCATCATGCCTCAGATGGGAAAATACAAAACTGCTGATTACTCCACAACATTGAGTTCATTGCTGGAGAACCCAAGAAGCTGTGTGTTGATAGCAGTTATAGACTTACAAAATGGGCTGAAGAAGCTGTAAATGTAACTTTTCTATTTTACCAGGAGAGACAGGTTTGCCTGCAAAAGGTGTACATCTTTTGAAAACTGGGTTTTAGAGGCTAATTGTGCTTTTATTGATCATGATGTTCTTGGCTTCCTCTCTCTTGGAAGATGTTGTGGGAATGTGGAAACCTTTCCAAACCATCCTGGCATCTTCGTCAGTAGCTGCCAACACTGGCCTTCTCCCTTGAAAAGCTGAGAGCAGCATGCGTGTTTTCTCAGAAACTGCAGTGTAAAGTTGTGGGAGCTCAGCACCTCTATAAAACAGGCTCTTAAGGGAGGAAAAGTGTTTTAAGATCAGGTTTTGTGTCTGAACTCCTGCTTGGCTGCTAGGTTGTGATATCCCTAATGGAAACATTCCCTCCCCTTGATTCTGATCCTTAAGACAAAAAAACACCTTGAAGTCTTGTAGTACCTTGCAGGCTGTTTTTTTAACATTGAAAATCTGAACTGCTGACATTGCAGAGATCAGACACAGAGACAGAAATTTCCATCGTTTGCTGATCATTTGAAATTTTCTCTGAATAGGGCCTCAGGCTTTGACTCTGGTCCAGGGAAAACAACCACTCATTCAGGAGTCAGATAAATTGTTTTAAATGTTTTGGTAAATGTCTGTGTTTACCAAAATTTAATTGAAAGTCAGGATGGAAAACAAGCCCTTTATTCATGAGTCAGATACGGCAGAGGCAGCTGCTGCAATGCGAGACTCTCTACCCAGATCAGCCAGCCGCTTGTCCTGACCCAGCACTTTCTGTGCTGGAGTGAGTTACTGTCAGTCACCTGAAGAGATCACTTCCAAGCTCCCCGAAATAAATAGTGGCAGTACATTAGTGTGGAGTATGGCAGAGAGGTAATTACTGGTCTGAAATGGTAGTGAGCACCTCAGGTCAAGTCTCAAGCACACTCAGGAGAGAGGCACCCTAAGTTATGGTCCTGTAAGATGAAATAAATTCACAAAAGTTAATTTAAATCCATTGTAAGGAATGTGTTACAGGTTGAACTAGAGTTCTTATAGTAAATATGCTTCAGTAAAGCAAGGAAACCCTTATCAGCACAGCTGTGAGTGCTGTTGGTACCAAGCAAAAGGAAAATATTGCACCAGATGATTTAGTTTAAGGCTTGGAAGTAAAGAAGGTCAGAAGCACCCTGTTGAAGAGAGGGACTGCTCTAAATATGTGAAAGCTTTGTATTAAAATTGTCTTTTCCAGAAGGCTTGTTAGTAAATATCTAGTATTTATTACAACTTCATTGTGAGACATCAAGTATGAAAGGTTTTCATCTTTCCTTATCATTTGATGAAATTCTGATCTAGGATAACTAAGGCTGAATGAGTGTGTAAAGCAGCATGGCCTGTGCATTGTTGCCTGAATTGCAGGAAATCTGGTTACATGGGATTCTGATCTCTGTTAAGTTCATGAATAGCATGGCTCCTAGCTGACTCCAGTAAAAGGTTTCTGAGCTGATTTGTCAGAAGTGAGGAAGTTTGTATTTAAAAAATCATTCACTAGAATAAGAACTTGTCACCTTCCTATGGGATCTTTTAGCTTTTCATTATATATGATTAGCAGATAAGTTTACACCACGTCTCTGTGTGGCTCGGCCTAGTTTTTCAGCTTCATCTCTGAAAATAAATGTGCTTTCCTCAGCTAAAAATAAAAATATTCTAACAATATTCAGCCTCAGTTATGTTAAAGATTACTCATGTAAGTGATCCTATAAAGGAGCATCTGTCTTTTTGTCTTTTAAATGAAATGTTAAAATATTTGTTAAAAGTTTGTTAGGATTACTGCAAAGAAGGGAAGTAATTTTCAGAGTATGTCAGGGAACTTTCAAGTCAAATTTCTTACAAGGGGAATTCTCCTGTGACAAACACTGGCTTTTCTGGCTAAATAATCTAATGATGTTTAGGTTCTTTCATAAATTTCCAGCAAAGTTATAGAAAAAGCTGAATGTTTAAACTCTATAGAACAATTTTTTTTATTCCTGATTCTTGAGAATATCCTTTTATAACTACAGTGATTTTCATTAATAGAAGAATATTCACTAAATACAATAAACCAAAATTTTATTTATATCGTCAAATTTCCATCTACAATGAAAACTACTCTTCTACCAATTTCTTTTCTGACAGCAGCTGTCTTCTTTCCTGTGTTTATCCGCATAACAGAAATATTTAATCATGGGTAATTGTATTGTGAATTGTCATCAGTGGTTGTCATCAATTGTCATCCCTGAGCTTTTTCCTTCATGACTTTAGATAAGTTTATTGAAGCTTTTCAGTTGCCAGAGACACGGCCTCCAGGAGCAACCATGGTATGGAGCCCATACCTTCATCTTCTGAATGTCAGTCTCATGAATGTGTTTCTGTATTAAAAAAAAAAAAAAAAAAGGCAGAGAGAGAATTGTCTGCCTGCAGATTTGATGGAGTGGGGGAATAGACAGTTCATGACTCTATCTGATTTTTCTGCTGAGGACCTCACAAGAGGGGCTACAAATGTCCATTGATTGAATCTGGGAACTTTTGGAGAGGGTCTTACGAACCTGGTTGACATCATTTAGATCGAAAATCTGAGGCACGCAGAGGTTAAAATGATTTGCCCATGTCTGTACAGCAGTGCATACGAGATATTAGGGAGTTGAATATATAAATTTAAAAGTATCTTTTTCAGTTACTGGATGTTGAGCTGTAGCTAAACATTTTATGCCCTCTCACTGTTTTCCCTACATAGCCCCATACACACAGTAGTCATTTTACTCCCTGTGTTATATACTGGTGCTGAGCTGCTTTGAATCGGTCACTGGATGTCTTGCAGTGAGTCCTGGGCTGCAGCACAGCTTTGCAGCTGTAGATCTGGTCTGAGGATCACACAGTAGCATCAATCTCTCTGGCTGAGAATGGGCTGCTGGGAGGGCACTGCTGAAGCACAGCCACCTGTCAGCTGACCCAATTAGAACAGTTTGCTGCTTCTTCCCTCTAATGAGTGCTTTTAATAGTCTCCAGCTGTTCCCTTTTACTGCATTACCTCTTCACAGCAAAATTTCTGGCCCGTTTTTGTAGCTCTTCATCTGTTGTGTGTGCTTTAAAGCACCATTTTTTCCTCTTAGATTCTCCCATTTTGTATTAATCATTTATTGAACCACAAAGTTAATGATAATTCAGACCTCAGCTGGAAGAGGAACTGATTAAACAACTTATAAAATGTAATATCAAAGGAAATGTTTTCACGGCTGACATTTACTTTTCAGTTACTTTAATTTACAAACCAGTATTTTTTTATGTTCCCCTGTGGAGTTTGCCTTCCAAACATTGCAGCATTATGCAATTATACAAGAGCAAGAAAATGTGCCTTCCTAATCTGCTTTCATTCACTAGTCTGAGTCGGTAGCACATAGTAAGTAAGCAATATAGCATTGGTTAAGATAACAACACTAAAATCTTTCATGTAATTCAAATATATGCTTATATTAGTAGCAAATATAAGATTAATACTATGCTTTTATTTTAATGATAATATTCCGTGTTGCATTCCTTTTTGTGGAGACAGGATACATGATAACCACAGAATATAAAAAAGGTGAGGTATTTTTTCATGCAGCGTTGTACTAGTCTGAAAATTTCTGGCTGTTGCAAATGTTAAGAAACTACACAAGAAACCAGAAACCAAGTAAGAGTAGAGGTGCAAGCACTAAGTATCCACATTCTTATTCAAACTTAACCTTATTACAGGGTCTTACCATATACTGTGTATTGGTAGTGCTGTTTAAGATATTTGTATATATAGTGATTTAAGTTCTTTTATTAAAGAATCTGGCTATATAAAGTTGAGAATGGTGAGTCTTCATTTTTATGGTGATTTTGCCAAGTTTGTTATTTGTACCCTTTCTGAGCATGATGTTCTCTCTTGTGTTCTCTTTTGGTGTTTATTTGCTGTGGTAGCCTGGGGAACTAGTTTTCCCCAGCTTCTCTATAGGAAGATACTGTTTGTAGAGTGGAAAATCCCGTCCACAGAACAAAGAGTCTAATATATTGATGCTGGCTTTCTAAGGCCATGTAAACTATATTGGGGAAGAGCATATGGCTGTGTTATATTTTCAGGAGATACATTTTTGGAGACTGAAATAAGAACAGACCAGAAAAGAGCATTCTTGTGTAGCCCAAGGATGAAAGCCAGCCTTGCCTTCGGTGCAGGTGAGAAAGCAGTTTGAGGGGGATAATCCTTATTTCACATAGAAAACGATGGATTCTCAGAACCCTGTTGCTGGTTGAGAATGAGATCTTTTGTGTGTGTTAGATGGTTCTACTCTACATCAGCTTGGTTCTCAGTAGCAGTCAGAAAAGGCAAATCAAAAGCAATAGAGAGCAAAACAGAGGACTTCATTGTGTATAAATCTCTAGTGTGTCTGCACTTGAATTCCTACATTTGTGACCTCCCGTTCCCAAAATGGGTTTGGAAGAACTGGAAAATACTCAGAAACGGGTAGGAGCAATGGTGAATAGATGAAATCATTTCTATATGAGGAATGGCAAAGATTAGGACTTTCAGATGAGGAAGAAGGAAACAAGGGAAAAAATATGAGAAGACAAATTCTCAGTAGGCATGGAAAAGTGGCATCAAGGATGATTGCTTGTGGGCTGTTTCAGTGCAAGGCCTAGAAGATCCCAACTTGAATTGGTAGTTGCCAGATCCAGGAAAGACCAGAAAGATGGTAATAGGACAACATGTAATTAAGATGTGGAAGACCTTGCTCGTCATTGTTGTGAATAACAGTTTATATGTATTCAAAAAGGAAAGATTTCTTTACAGAGGGAGTGATCAAAGAGTGCAACAGGCTTCCTAGAGAGGTGGTCGATGCCCAAGGCACGTCAACATTTAAGAGCCATTTGGACAACACCCTTAACAACATGCTTTAACTTTCAGTCAGTCCTGAGTTGATCAGACAGTTGGACTAGGTGATCCTCGTTGGCTCTTTCTAGCTGAAATGTTCTACTCTACTCTATTTTAAAAAGTGTAACTATGTAGCCTTCAAGGGTTATTAATTACCAAAGCAAGTCATCTTTGTTAGAAAATATCTGATAAGTACGTATCTGAAGCCTCAGGGGTACCCAGAGACCTTTTCTTATGTATATGCTAAATGTTCCTTGTAGCCCATACCAATTTTCTGAAATTAGTGACTGCTCTGGGTGACTCAAATCAAACTTTGTAATTACATGCTCACAAAAGAAATCTGCTGCTAGCTGATGCATATAAGATAGTTACAATTATAGACATCTCCAGTTGAATGTGTTGTATCTTGACTTTAAAGTAGTTGAGTGTTCTTGGGTATACGCCACAGTGGCTAATTTGTTGTCTTACAGCTCTGCCGATCAAATGAATTTTTGTAAGTCCCAAAATGATGCTGAAGCTATTAATTGTTAATGCTGTCAAAACTCTTCTCAAAGTTATCTTTAAAAGCTAAGTGCACGCTTTTCAGAAACTAGAAGTCTCTTGGTTTTGTTTTACAGTAGTTTCAGAGTGGATGACTTTCAGGTGTTTGATAGTAAGTCTCAATTTGAGTATTTGAGTTTTCAGTTCTCATGAACTTCGTTAATGTGGAAGCAACAGGAAGACATATTTAAGAAGATGACACATGGTTCTCAATAAGTAATGACTTAGTGATAGCTGACAAGTAACTATTGTAGGTGAATGAAAGCAAGAGGATTATGTGTGATACGAATTCATATCACTTATCTTCAGTGCATGGTCCAACACTGTGCATTATGAAGCTCAAGCGTAGTCTTCAGTAGTCATCAAGTAAAACTAATTATTGATATTTTGTTTGTCCTAAGTTGGAATAGACTGATTTTTAGAACTGGAATGGTTTATCATCCAGAGGAAAAGAATGCCTTGAGTTTCTATTTGTTACTATACGTTTTAAAATTAATATTTTTAAAGACTTGTCTAATAAAATCGTGGTAGCTGTCCCTAGAAAACCTGTAAAACCTCCTAAGTACACACCTTGCTAGGAGTAGACCAGTTTCCTTTTCCATGTTGCTTTATGCTCTAACCAGCTTAAATGAAAACTCTTTTATTGACAGTGTGATGGGAAAGGAAACTGCAGAACCTTTTACTCCTGACAGAGGAAGGGCAGAGAGAGGCAGTATAACTGCCAGTATATTGAATGTGTTCAGGCTCTGGCATGATAATGTAATTTCAAGCAGTCAGATACTTCCCTCTGTAGGTGTCAAAACCTGCAGGAACTGACAACCCGTGAAAATAAAACTGAATTTATTAGCCCATTTTATTCCTTGTCTGTCATTCGCCTTCCTCTTTCCATTTTGTGGTTTATACCTAAGTTTTCTGGCTGTCAGTGCTGCCAGCAAAGTGAAATAAGCTGAGATCCTGGTCTCTAAAACTTATTAGCTGAAGGAAAGCTGAAGCTTTGAGGTGGTGGATGGCTGGGAGAATGCAGGGTGGTGAAACTAGGAAAATTGCCTGCCCATGGTACACGGCTGACGTGGTGAGGGACAGCCGTGTTTTTATAAAAGCATCCAAGACTCTCCTGGGCTTTAGGTATTTGTTGTAAACAAAATATTTTCCTATCGTGTAATTTGTTGTTAGTGGTGTGGACTCTTCTGTAGGCTGCAGAATGACTGGGTCACACTTCTGAATTCTGTATTTTTAAGTCTCAGAAGTAGTTTAAGTTGAAACCATACGAAGCGGAGATGGCATTTTGTGGAAAAAAGGGACATCAGTGCCCAGACATACTAAAGACTTCATTTATCCTAGTTTTGCTGAAGTCTCTAAGGTTCATCGTAAGCTACAGAGTAAAATCCTGTGCCTTGTCCTGGTCCCAGATCACACAGACCCCAGGGCCTGCTGAAGCATAGGATGCTCGCTCCTTTCAGGTGCTGTCTGTCTGTTCTTGCTCTGTTTGCTTCAGGATGCTTCTGCAATGTAGAGGTGAGCATTTGTGTTTCTACAAAAACAACCAAATGCCATAAGTTTGTGTTGGCAAGTGGATTGGGATGTTCTCTCTGGTTTCTTGGCCCTGCCTGACAAGTGGCTGGTGTGCTTTCCTCTAGGAGTGTTCTTCAGGTGTCAATATTTCAGAAATCAGATTTTTCCATCCTGGCATAAGTGATATTGCTGCAGTTGCTTTTCTTTTTCCTTTTTCTGAAGGAATTTTTTTGCAAGAGTGTGAATTGTTTTGTAAGGATCCCAGCATACTAATAGCTTCAGTTAGATGAACAGTTTCAGTATGAAGGCTCCAGACTCATATTCGGTGTCCTCCCTTCTCATTTTCTTCCTGAAGGACTATGGAAGGATAAGGGACTTCACACAATGAGGTGACAGATTGGCTTCTTTGCCAGACCGACAAGCAATTGCAATCAAAAGAGCAGTTGGCAGGTTCTGCTGCTTTGTGCAGTGGGAGGACTAATGCTTCTGTTTCCTGAAACAAGTATGGATTCAAACCACATGCTCTAAGGCATCTTGGCACCTTAATGAACTGGAAACCCAAAAGAAATTACCCCAGTCATTTGAGGGATATTGATGGTCAAAGAGAGTCTTTCAGAAAGCTATGTGCACCCTGATTCCTTCAGCCTTTTTGTGGTGGATTTTACTCAAATTCAAAAAAGAAAATAAAAGCAATTTTTCATAACTTGGTGAGATGATGTTGCCAGGAGAAAATATGAGGGAACAGCATGTGATAAACTGCAAAACTGTATTTGTTGTCACTGAGTTGGGGTTCAGGGCATTTGGCCATTGTTTCCTTTTAGTCAGTCAAGTAAGGAAGAGTATTGCTGCCAGGAAGTAATTTTTTATTGTCTTCCTTGTAATTCCACTTTATTTAGAGAAAGAAATGTGAAAAAATACCCAAGAAACAGGCATCAGCTGTTTCAAATGTGCTTTTTTCTCCCCTTAAGATGGCTATTTGAAGTTGAATTAACTTATTCATTTGCTGATTATTCTGTGTGGTTATGAGCTATAATGGGGATAGTAGGTGCCTGTCTTGAATGAAAAGGTAATTCCGTCTTTCACAATAAGCAGTAGACCTGCCGTGTCAGCTGAGAGAATATTTTACCCATGAACAAATACAATGAATATTTCCTTTGAAGTAAAAGTGGTGTGCACTGTTTCTATTATTCTAAGCATTGCTTTCTTTTTCATTTTTTTGTTTACTAGTATTTTCAAGACTCCTCTATCCCTTGTAAATATAGTTGCTTTATATAAAATCAAAAACAAACAACCAAAAAACCCAACAAAGGATATTGGGTGATTATTTGTTGTTCGGGACTTGGGAAAATGGACTGCCATTGTTTCAGCAAAGCTGCCTGCTTACTGCTCACTGAATCAGTCTAGTCATGTTACCTTGAACACAACTTTTTCCTATGAACTCTGATCCAAGCAAAGCCAGCCGCTATTCATAACTGAGCTTGTCAAGAGTAATTTCCTTTTTCTTGGGGAAAAATCCACTAAACAGTGGCAAATAGGAAACTTTCCATGGTGAAGATGGATTGTTAAATGAGATGATTATTTTTTCAAAATTAATTTTCTGTTCTCTTTGAAAGGAAAAAAGAAAACTGAAGCGCTTATCCACAGCTGAAGGAAAACAAATGAACAAAATTTCTTGAAAATGTTATCCAAGGAGTTGATGTCTTTGATAAACAGGAAAGAGAAAAAAATGCATATTTTATACTTTTTTCCTCTTCCTAGCAGATGTATTAACCTTCGTGATTTTATACTTGATCTTGTGACTTGCTGAGCTTTCTGAAGCCATAGCACCTGAGATGAGGGGATTGAGAGATTCAGGGTTTCTGTGGGGAGAGGGAGGTATGGTTTTGTTTTTCATAGTTATCAGCAGACAACTGAAGATTAAAAAAAAAATAAAAAAGAGGCCAATAGGAACATTATTTATGCCTCTGAACTTGGTAATTTTAGGAGGTTTTTAATACTTGGTGTTGTCAGTACAGTGATAGTCTTGTCAAACTGAAAAGTGGAATCAATATGTTCTATTTGGTGTCTGCTATTTGGAATGGCAGTTCTGTGAATGATGCAAAGTATTAGTAGTTTTCCAGAAAAGCGTTAGAACATTAGAAAAGCAGGGGGAAGATTTTAACTAAGGAAACTGGATCGGGGCAGCAGAGCAGAAACCACCTCCAGTTGCAGCAGTAGGGAAGCCACGTGCAGAAGCAGTATGAATTTCTTCTCTTCTCTGCAGCTCCTTTTGCATTTCAGCCCTGAGAGATGAAGGGAGAGATTCCAAGTCAGTAGGTGCTGTGCAGAAGACTGATAAGAAAGCAGAATTAGGACTTCTAGTTGTTTTCTCACTTTTCAAGAGGCTTGTGGTAATGTGCCCCCACAAATGTGGTAGGTCAAGGACATGAAAGACATTTAGACTTTACTGCTATGAGGAACTGTTTCCTTAAATGCCATTACTGTTCTTTTTGAGATTTATCATCTAACTTTAAAAAAAGGGTCAAAACCAAAGAAATTTATAACCTATACCTTTTATAATGGAGAGCTCAGCAGCAGGTTTCTTTTTTTTGCTAGACAGTGTGTTTGATATTATTGAGGGACATGTCATGAGCTGTTGGATGCAGCCCCTCTTCCTTTAGCATCAGCAAAAGGAAATTGTATTACTGGAGTTCACGACAGCACATAATCTAACCTGTAACTGAGCAGTATGTTGCAATAAAACATGCATCAGCTAGCCAATGTTCATTTTCTGTACTGAAAATTTTGCTACATCTGCAGATGAAAGAAGCTTAATAGTTTTAAAAAAATACTTCTTTCCTGAAACCTGCAATAATTTTTTTTTAAATTTAAGTGGCATTTCTTTCCTTTTCCATGTATATACTCTTTTATTTTGAAGATTTATATTGAAGAAAGGAAGCATTTTCCTTCCCAGTTCTTTTCACATGAAGTCCTGTAAATGAAAGGCAAATGGAATGATCTCTCATGTTTGTTTTGCCTCTGCCCTGCTGGGATATATGAAAGCAATAATATTTAATACTCATTGTCAATTAAATTCATTTCCTTTTGGCTCATGGATTTCTTTTCTCTGATGATATATTTAGTATTCAGAACTCTGATATTTGTTCTAATAAGGCTCTTTTTAAACTTTTAAATTGTTAAAACTATTTTTTGTGGACCTCTGTTAAAAACAGTGCTGGCTTCACGAGATCATGACATTCATAGAACTTCAATGTGTTTCTGTTAGTGTAAGCATTTTTGAGGTTGGGGCTAAAATCTGCTTAGTATAATTTCTGTTTATGCAGTCAAGCTTTAAAGGAACGAGAACATTTGACCTAGGAAAGAAAATGTGAGAAAAATCTGAATGACAAAAATATCTCATTATTGAAATTGGCTTTCCTGTATTGTAGCAATGAAGTGATATTTTGAAACATTTAAATCCCTTGATATCCATGTAAATGATATTGTGTCATCTGCAGAGGTGTGAAAGTTCTGCATTAAGCCCTTCTTGCGACGTCATCCAGCCTGGATGGGATAAAAACTGGCTAAAGGGTTGTTTCACCTGCAGTGTCCTCCCAATTTCTGACATCCTTCAGCTCACCAACAGACATTGCTTCCATATCAGTGTTTAATAGCCCTTGATAGACCTCTCTTCTATTAATATATTATTTTTATTTTCTTTTTCTTATTAATATTCCTTTGGTTGTTTGTTGGGTTTTTTTTTAATCCAGTTATGTCTTTCTCATGCGGAGTATCCTATTAAAGTACTGTCTTTAGTGACTGAATCAAAGACCTGTTGGAAGGTGAAGAGGCAAAGCTTTCTCTGCTGATGTTGATTCTTCCCTTGTTGATTGTGTTCTTCATTATAGTGTTGTCTAATTGCTGGTTCTGGCAATCTTCTGTTCACTTTAACCATTTTTTTCTGAAGTGTCTTTGACTGTCACTTCAGTTCGAGACTGTTTTTTTTCCTGACATATGCTCCTTCTAGAGGGCCCTTTTCTGTATGTGAAAGCATCCCAGATTTGAGCAATCTGGTCTAGAGGAAGGTGTCCCTGCCCATGGCAAGGCAGTCGGAAACAGATGCTCTTTAATTTCCCTTCCAATCCAAACTGTTCTATGATTCTGCGATGTTCTACCTTTCTTTTCATTACATAATTTTTCATTCTGAGCAATCTGGTAATGCATATTGCTGCTCAGTTGTGAGCAGGCCTCGTTGTCAATCCAGGAGACACTGAGTCTTAGTATTAGACTTGCTTGGCTGAACATTGAGGCTTTTAACGTTAACAGAATGGCGTATTAGAAGGGTGATGATCTACAGTGTTATACGATGATTTCTTCTGTATCTTCTCCCTTTCGTTTTTTCTTTAAATGTGTAGCACAAATGATTTCTGGGATCCAGCATTTAAAGTCAAACAGAAGAT